>NW_007231556.1:190195-198688 GCF_000164805.1 Carlito syrichta | reverse complement strand
TTTTTTGATTTATTGTAGAGATGAGGGTCTCGCTGCCCAGGCGGGTCTCGAACCCGTGGTCTCAGGCAATCCACTCACCTCAGCCTCCCAAAGACACAGGATTACAGGCTGAGTCACTGAGCCCGGCTACAAATGGATAATTTTTATCAAAGGTATTAAGCTAATTAGAATTCTTTAAAAGATTATAGTATTTTGAAAAGCAAACTTTATCAGATTTTTAACTTCAATAATATATTTGTAATATTTTAAGTTTTTACTATACAGTCAAGCAATGCTCTATTACCTTGAAAGAAAGACTTCAATGAAATGAAAACGTACAAAGTGGAGTTATATTTTAAAACTTTTCTGTTATTGACAGACAGATAAACTGTGAATGTAAGAATTTTTACTTTTTCTTCTTAAAAAGATTGAACTGAAAGCCAGGTCATTCAGCAGTGCATCTGCCATATGTCGAGGGTATGACAGAATGGGAACACTTATAGCCCAAATTAAAATGTCTCATGGTAGTCTCCCAAGTGATTCTGAAATGGAAAAAAAATAAAAGCCAAGGTCAGAAAAATGTCACCACTTGAACAAGCTGTCAAGTAGCCTCCAAGGAAACATGTCCAGATGACTTCTATATAAGTAAAATAAGTCATTTGAGTGAAAGGGTACAATTTAAATGTGGCTTAATTAAGGTTATTAGGGATTAAAGAAAAGAAATTGGCTTTGTTTTTCCTTTGGGAAGAAAGAATATAGTTTCTTGTTCCTCTAATTCTCTCTACTCCTCCAAAATTCGGGATTGGGCTTAATACATTGCCCCGAAATTATTATTTCAAAATAAATTTCTAATTTGATCTAAGATGTTAGGGGAAGAGGGTAATTATAATGTAGTAGCTAATATGACAGGCCTCCTCCAGAGGTCACTGTGAAATGAGCAAATCCAGGGATTTTCTCTTGTTCTCATTGTTGATAGACTTGAACAATCCACTTGTTGACTTATATGTAAGTTTGAAATCTGACATTTTGACATTAACAGATATGTTAATATGAACTATTAACTCTCAAAAGTTATAAAGGCTGTAAATATGCATTTTAATATTTTTTCAAATATAGGATTCAATAATCTTAAAGGTTTGAAAGTTTACAAATAAATTAAGAAAATAAAGTGGCTGATGTAATCACTTATTTGCTCACAGTGGATGAACAAATAATGTATACCACACTTCCTGCCCAAGTCACTAATATAGAAACTGATAAGGAGGTGAAGCCCTGTACTTCGAAACAGAGACAGGGAGACACAGAACAGATCTTGGAACATATTAACTCCAGGTTTATAGAGACACTAAACTTTATCCCTACAGGCAGTGAAAACGTCTTGCATTGGCTCTACTGGCTTAGTGTTTCCATAGAAGTGCCTTAATTGAGTTGCAGTGTAAGGCTGTGCCCTTGTCTTTTATCAAAGGTTATCCTAAGAAACAGCTACATGAAACAAATTTTTCTATCTTCAGCAAAATTGCAAGAAAAAGATATTGCTCATTATGTTAGTTAAAATTGAAAAATTTTACACAATAAATTTTTAACATTTATCTACTTATGAATCTATAGAAGGTATAGTTTAATGCCATATACATCTTCTGAATATGTTGTTTGTGTACATGTACATACAGAGTCTGCCTCTTTCTTCCCTCTCTCCCTCCCTTCTTCCTTTTCTCCTTTCCTTTCTCCCTCTCTTTCTCTATTTCTATCTCTCTCTCTTTCTTGCTTGCTGGCCTATTTACTCTCTCTCTCTCTTCCCCCCTCTCTCCCTCCCATCTCTATCTCTGTATCTCTATCTCTCTCTCTCCCCTTCCCCTTCTTCCTCCTTTCCTTCCTTCCTTCCTTCCTTCCTTCCTTCCTTCCTTCCTTCCTTCCTTCCTTCCTTCGTTCCTTTCTTCCATGAAAACCACTTAACCCATCATGTCTTGTCTTTTTACCTTCTTATTTTGGAAAAATAGGATTAAACTGATTACTTTTTCTTTAGCTCCTTATTTCCCTCTTCTTTTAATTAATTTTATGTACTTATATGTTATTATTTTTACTGTTACTTACTCAGCTTTATGTGTGGATTGTAAGCAAACATAACTTTTTTGGAAGTTGCCAGATCATCAATACATTTTCAGAGGATTATTTTGAATCTATAGTAGTGGTACACACATGTCACAAATTTACTTGTAGATAAAGAAACTCACATCAAAGACCAACTTGCCCAACCTCACTGACAGTAAATGGAAGGATTTTAATGTCTCTCTCTGCACACGGATGCCACTCTTCACTTTAAGCCACACTAGTGAAGGAGCACAAGGCACATGTCCTGCCTAAATTCTATCCCCTCCGCCTATCGCAGTGCCTAGAACTTGGACTTGTTTAGTTACACACATTGAGTTTTAGAGGCTTTGTTTTCTCTGTCCTTATTGTAGAATCTACAATTCAGGGATGCTCTTCAATCTTGTATGTTAAAGAGAGAAAGTGCAGCCGGGCTCGGTGGCTCAGCCTGTAATCCCACGCCTTTGGGAAGCTGAGGTGAGTGGATTGCCTGAGCCCGCGGGTTCGAGACCCACCTGGGCCACTTGGTGAGACCTCATCTCTACAATAAATCAAAAATTAGCTGGGCGTGGTAGCACGCGCCTGTAGTTCCAGCTACTTGGAAAGCTGAAGCGGAAGGATCGCCGGAGCCCAGCAGGTGGAGGCTGCGGTGGCCAGGAGCGGCCACTACACTCCAGTCTGGGCGACAGAGTGAGACTCCAACTCAAAAAAAAAAAAAAAAAAGAGAGAGGAAGTGCTAGAAGCTTGTACTTTCAAAGAGGTACCCAGAACAGAAACAGATATACAAATACAGAAAGACAAATCCACATAAATGAGGATTCCTCTACTATGTGTCACTCAGTCTTCTGCAGACCACAAAACATGGTCAATATGTTCTATAAATTACTTTTCATGTCTTTTGGTATCTATTTTGTCATCATCATTATCTAATGATTTCTTTTTAAAACACCCTTTATGAGAATAAAATAGAAAACTTCCAGTCAGAACCATCAATCTAGAAAAAAAATTAACTGCAAAAGAAAAATAAATCATTAAAGATGAAAATGGCTAATGATAATGAAGTGATTCTGAAGCAACATCTAGTAATGAGAATTACCTGATATTGAAATTGCTTTGCAGTTATTATAGACACTTTAGACATTTCACTCTGTATTTATATATTCTGTTCAAAATGGAATCAATTAAAATATAATCTTTTTTTAGGAAAATAATAAAGAAATACTAAGAAGGGACATTTTCTTCTTGGTTGTAGTCTTTCATGAGAAATTTTGGGATACTTGTAACATTATAATATATTTCAAGGCTCATGATAAAAGATTGCAGAACTAACTGCCCGAGGAATGGAAGACAACTGGCATGTATCACATCATCACCAAACAAAAGTGAAATATTACTTACAGTGGCAATTGCTGAAGCAATGATAATATTTAAAAATGAATAAAATGTGAGAAAGTAAAATAAATATGGGCAGTGTGGATAATGAGGACGTAACATCATAAGTACCAAATAAAATGCTATTCAGTTCATCCCAGAAGACATGAAAGCATTACCACATTTTATCATCAATGAACTTATAGCTAACTGCTACTACATCAAGTAAAGGGTGTATTTTCTGCCTGAAGCACAGAGTACACTATGAGATTTAGAGCTCTGCATGCAGAAGAGATGATGCTGTAAAATTCAAGTGAATCAACTTTTGGCAAGAAATATGCACGACTATTGAAAGGAGAACAAATTCAATTAATATATATTTTAGTGTAGAAAATAAATTCTGGATATACAGGTATTTCAAAACACATTTGCATAGATGAAACTGTTCATTTATGAGAATTTATCGCTGCCTATACTATCAAGTTACTAAAATACAAATTGTGGAAAAATAAATGAACTAAAAAATGGAAAACATTATAATTTCAGAGTGAGAGAATTGAATTAAGAAGGTAAGTTTTTGCTGGGCTCGGTGGCTCAGCCTGTAATCCCACGCCTTTGGGAGGCTGAGGTGAGTGGATTGCCTGAGCCCATGGATTCGAGACCCGCCTGGGCAGGTGAGACCTCATCTCTACAATAAATCAAAAAATTAGCCAGGCATGGTAGCGCACACCTGTAGTTCCAGCTACTTGGGAGGCTGAGGCGGAAGGATCGCTGGAGCCCAGCAGGTCGAGGCTGTGGTAGCTGGGAGCGGCCACTGCACTCCAGTCTGGGCGACAGAGTGAGACTCCAACTCAAAAACAAAACAAAACAAAAAACAAAACAAAACAAACAAACAGAAAAAGAAGGTAAGTTTTCAATAGTGATATTCATATGAATATGTGAGTTAGCTTTTAAATTTATTTTTAGAGTGGTGGGAGTACATGTGAGGATTTTGAGTGCAGGTAAGATCAATCCTTCTTCTGTGAATATACACAGAGGAACATAAGTCACTCTAGCAAAAAGATACTTGAACATGTGTGTTCACTGCGGCACTATTCACATTAGGAAAAACACGAAACCAGTGCAGATATTCATTAAAAGTAGAATGGATAAGGAAAATATGTTACATATACACAATACAATCTGCCACAGCCATAAAGTTCGTTTTCTATTGTTACACAAAAAATTGCCACAAATTTAATCACTTGAAACAACATATATGATCAGTGTTTCTGTGGATTAATAATCTGGGAATGGCTCTGTTGGGTTCACTTCTTAGGAATTCATAATGATGATTCCAGGTAGAAGGTGGGCTGTGATCCCATTTGGAAGCTCTACTGGGGAAGAGTCTTTTCTCATGTTCATTCAGGTTGTTGGCAGAATCCATTCTCTTGACACTGAATGACTGAAGAAACCAGTTGTGGGGTTTCTCAGGTCCTAGAGACTGCTCACAACCCTCTACCACATGGTGGTAGTTCACAATATGTCTGTTTCCTTTTTTAAGGCTAGCAGAAAAATCTTTCACTACGGTCTGCTAAAACATAGTATAGCATAGCCATGGGAGTGAAATTTCACCACCTTTGTCATATTCTGTCAGTTGGAAGGATGTCACAAGTTCCATCCACTTTCAGTTGGAGAGGATTATTCAAGGACTTGACTCACTGGGACTCACGTTAGCCTATGTCTGCCTTAGTAAGTGATTGCTTGTAAGTACAAACAGAGAAGGAATATGATCAAATTAAATGTCACCTCAATAGGAAATCAAGAATATATTATTATTTCATTTTAATTGAAATTATTACATTTTAGAAAGAGAAGTAATGAATGTATGCCAGAGTTTTTTAATATCATTTCCACTCTAGATGTTTTTCTTTTTTTTACAAAAATGTGGTTTTATTTTCATTGTAGATGTTTTTCAAGCAGATGGGGGAAAAAAAACTTGATTGTGTATAGGCAACAAAATATTTGTTTGAAGAAGCACCTGAAGGATTGACAACTCCAAAGTATACCAATTTTTATCTCATACATTTTGCTATTGGTAAATAACATATAATTTTCTCTAAGTAAATTTTATATGAAAATGTTTCAGGAAGTTGCATCTATCATGAAAATATGGGAGGAAAAATTGATACAAAAAAGCTTGCAAATTCGGAGACACATAAACTAGTTTTTCAGGTTCCACAGGTAAACACAACATCAAAAACATATTTGTTTTCCTTCTCTGTCAAAAATACAGATGTGCACATATACACACAGACACCTACACACACACACAGGAATCGTTTAAAAAATTACATTTTACTGAACATCTATTACATATCATGTATTACTGTAAGAATTTAAGGGGGTGTGTGTTAATAGAGTCTTTTTATAAATTGTGAGATGAGGTTTCAGAGAGGATAATTTGACCCCAAACAGGTGTCATTTTAGCATTTTACTCAAAGAGTTTTTAGTTAATTAATTTGTGTAGTCTTTGCAACAACCTTATAAGGTAAATACTAGTGTTTTCTGAACTTTACAGATTATGAAAATGAGGCATAGATAGAATAATCGACTTCTCCAAGGCCACTTAGTTATAATGTAGAGATAAGATCCAGCCACAAATAATGAAGTTTCAGAGTCTCTGTCCTTAATTACTGTGGTGTGCTGATTTCCGGGAATAGAACCAGGATTTGAAGATAGCTCTTAACACCATACTAGCTTGGGATTCATCCTTTTCCCCTCAGTCCCAATCCCAACCAAATTTGAGGTATCCATAGTTCTTTTTAATTTATTAATTTATTTATGCTAACATATTCATCTTTAATCATCCTAAAGTACCAAATACTTGCTTCAGACTCAGATACTACTCAACAAAAACTAAGTTGATTTGAATCTTCTCAGATTTGGAGCAGCAATCAATGCAGTAAACATTCAAATTGCTGCTGACGTGGCCACTGCTGCCACTGCTCTCTCCTGCAGCCACTCCCAACCCCAACTGGGGTAATCCTTGGCTCCCAGCACATAGAGCTCCGGGCTCCCACATCTGCTGCACTGCCCTGCCCCCCCAAGCTGTCCAGTCCATGCAGACCCACAGCTTCCAGCTGTCTCACACTCCACCTCCTCCAGTTCGCCCCTGGCCAGCAGGTCCAGAGAGCAGCTGGAGCCCTGATACCAGGCAGAGACCTACATTGCTCTGCCCAGCTCTGCCAGCCTCCAATTGGGACCTAAGGTAATAGCATCAAACTGGGAGAGACAGAATCCCCTCCCCCATGCTAGATTGGACACAGGTCAAATCTGAGTGGCAGACTTCTCAGGCAGCAAGCTCACTGAGCCTAGATCTGATCCACCCTCCCTCTGCAGTAGGCCTGGGGAATCAGATCTTAGCTGTGAACAACCCTACCAGTCTGCAATCAGAGATGAAAGGACATTGGACTTAGAGGATTGAACTAAGAGCGTGCTTGGCTCCCTTGTTTTTATTTATATTTCTAATTTTTATTCTCTGTTTGTTTTACTCATCTTCCCCCCCATCTTTTCTATCTCTTCTTACTTTTATTGATAACCTCTTTATGTTTGTGTAGGGGAATAGCATCAATAAGGAGGTTGATTGACTTGTGTGTCTGTATTGTATGTTTTCATTTTTTAAAAATCTTTTCTGTCTTTGTGTCTCTTTTCATGTTATTTGGTATGTTTGTCTGTTTTCTTTCCTGCTTTTCTCACTATCCACCTTTTTCTTCCCCCTCCCCTGTTCCATTCTTTTTCTTTTTCTTACCCCATTTTGCTTTCAGGGAATAAACCTATTCCCCCACTCCATGGACAGTTTGCAAGGCAGTGGAAAGTGGGTTCCAGGGTATCCACACACCTGTTGGTGGATACTGGGATCTGTAGATAGATTTTGAATCACTGCTTCCCCCTCAATTAAATCTCAAAACTGCAAAAAAGTACAGCCCCCAACCCACAGTCCAGCTTCAGAAGTGAACAAAGCTAGAGGATTCACATAAGGAAGAATAGGAGATCAAGCAAACAGCATTAAAAGCAACCTTGCTACCCCTGAACAACAGAATTAAAGAAGAGGGGGAAAAAATGAAAAAGTGGGGAGGAAAAATCTACACAAATGAAGAAAAATTAAAAGAAAAATATAGGTCTCACACAGACCTCTGGGATATCAGAGATTGAGAAAACAGACTTTAGAACTCATACAGTGAAGAACCCCAGAATGACTGGTCACATACTACAAACCCAGATGTCAAGACATTAATAGAATAAAAAGAATTGAGAGAGACAAGAGGAAAATAGGAAAGAGTTGATAACTGAGATAGCAGTAAAGAATACTGTGAATGAAATAAATAACAAACTAATAAGCATGGAAAGCAGAATTAACCAAGCAGAAGAAAGAATCTCAGAGTTTGTGAACCAAAATATAGAACTAACCCAAACTGTAAAAAACATAGAAAAGAAGCTTAAAAAGACAGAACGAAACCTTTAAGAGATAAGCAATTACTTCAAGGGACCAAACATAACAGTAATTGGACTTCCTGAGGCAGGAAAAGAGACAGAGACCAACCTGGAACAAACATTCCATGAAATTATTCAAGAAAACTTCCCTCATCTCATCAACGATGCAAAAATTCACACACAAAAGATTCAGGGAACCCCTGCGAGACAACAAATGAGAAGACCAGCTCCCAGACACACAATAATTCACCTAAACAAAGTAGATATAAAAGAAAAAATCCTAAAGGCAGCAAGAGAAAAAGGTCAGACTTCCTACCAGGGAAGACCACTTAGAATGGCAGCAGATTTATTTACAAAAACACTTCAGGCTAGGAGAGCTTGGAGACCAATCTTCAAAGTTCTCAAAGATAAACAATTTCAACCAAGAATAATCTACCCAGCAAAGCTAAACTTCGTCAGTGATGGAGAATTAAAATCTTTCCCAAACCGGGCTTGGTGGTTCAGCCTGTAATCCCACGCTTTGGGAGGCTGAGGTGAGTGGATTGCCTGAGTCCATGGGTTCGAGACCCACCTGGGCAACTTGGT
>NW_007231556.1:138161-190054 GCF_000164805.1 Carlito syrichta | reverse complement strand
CTGGGTGACAGAGTGAGATTTCAACTCAAAAAAAAAAAAATCTTTCCCAGACATCCAATCCCTAAAAACTTATACTGCCTCCAGACCACCTCTACAAGAAACACTTAAGAAAGAATTCAACACAGAAGAAAAGGAAAAAACAACAACAATGTTCTTCACAAGAATACAGGAAAAAGATTGAAAACACACATAAATCAACCCAAAAACCCAGAAGAAAAATAACAAACAGGCAGAAACAACAACAACTGTATATGAACCTCATGACAGGGATAAATCCTCACATTTCAGTAATTAGCCTGAATGTGAATGAACTAAATAAACCACTGAAAAGATATAGAATGACAAAATGGATAAAATAAAATGAGGCAACAATATATTATCTCTAAGAGACTCATCTCACCAGAAAGGCCACTCACGGACTCAAGGTAAGAGGATGGGAAGTGAAATTTCAGGTGAACAGGACACAAAACAAAGCTGGATCTGGAAACTTAATCTCAGAAAAAATACACTTTAAGCTATCAGAAATTTAAAAAGATACAGAAGGTCACTACATAATAATTCAAGTTTCAATCCATCAGCGAGAATTAACCATCCTAAACATATATGCACCCAACATAGGAGCACCAACTTTCATAAAGCACTTTCTAGGCAAACTGAAAAAAGATATTGACTCTAATACTATCATAGTTGGGGACTTTAATAACCCACTGACAACCCTAGACAGATCATCAGAACAAAAAATCAGCAAGGAGTTCCGAAACCTCAATCTGACTCTTGACCAAATGTATTTAATTGATATCTACAGAACACTCCACCCAACAACGACAGAATATACATTCTACTCTTCACTACATGGAACATACTCTGATATTGATCACATTCTTGGCTATAAATCGAGTATAAACAAATTTCATAAGATTGAAATTTTGCCATGCACCTTCTCAGACCACAGTGGAATAAAAATAAATATCAACACCAACATGGTTCACCCAAAACCTACAAAGACATGGATACTAACAAGCATGATGCTCAGCAACTGTTGGGTCAACACAGAAATCAAAACAGACATTAAAAGATACCTGGAAACAAATGAAAATGAAGAAATATCTTACCAAAATCTCAGGGATGCCACGAAAGCAGTAGTAAGAGGGGAATTCATATCTCTACCAATGCACATGAAGAAAATGGAAAGATCACAAGTTAACAGCCTAACAAGTGACCTAAGGAAACTGGAAAAGCAAGGCCATCAAAATCCTAACTTCAGCAGAAGAATCCAGATCACCAAAATAAAAGCCCAAATCCAGGACATAGAAGACAAAAAGGTAATACAAAAAAATCAATGAAACAAAAAGCTGGTTCTTTGAAAGGATAAGCAAGTTTGATGGCCCCCTAGCTAGAATGACCAAGAAGAAGAGAGAAAAGGCCCAGATAAACACAATCAAAAACACAAAATGTGAAGTCACATCTGACCCGGAAGAAATACAAAAGATTATCAGAGACTACTGTGTATACTTGTATGGAAACAAACTTGAAAACCTAAAGGAAATGGAGGACTTTCTGACTTTACACAAACTTCCTAGGCTGAAACAAGAAGAAATCGAGATCCTAAATAGACCAATAACAATCCAGGAAATTGACTATGTCATAAGAAAACTGCCTACAAAAAAAAAAAAAAAAAGCCCCATACCAGACGGTTTTCCAGTAGAATTCTATAAAACATACAAGGGGGAACCGATACCAATCCTGTTGAAAGTATTCCAGGAGATTGACACAGAGGCAACTCTCCCCAAATCATTTTATGAAGGTAACATCACATTGATACCCAAGCCAGGTAAAGATCTAACAAAGAAAGAGAACTATAGGCCAATATCCTTGATGAATATAGATGCTAAAATTCTCAGCAAGATCCTAGCAAACTGGATTTAACATCACATATCCAAAATCATCCACCGTGACCAAGCAGGTTTCATCCCCGGGATGCAAGTCTGGTTCAACATTAGACCATAAACATAATTAAACACATCAATAGACGTAAAAACAAAAACCAAATGATTATATCATTAGATGTAGAAAAAGTTTTTGATAAAGTCTTGCACTCCTTCTTGATAAAAACCCCTCAATCATCTAGGCATAGAATCATACCTCAAAATAGTAAGAGCCATCCATGAGAAACCCACAGCCAGCATACTGCTAAACAGACAGAAATTGGAACCATTCCCCCTGAAAACTGGAACAAGACAAGGATGCCCACTCTCACCCCTCCTGTTCAATATAGTTTTGGAAGTCCTAGCTACAGCAATCAGAGAAAAGACGGCGATCAGGGGTATTCAAATAGGAAAAAAGGAAATCAAGTTATCCCTCTTTGCAGACGCCATGATTCTATACCTCGAAAACCCAAGAGAATCTGCCAAAAACTGCTTGCACTGATAAAAGACTTTGGTAAAATCTCAGGGTATAAAATAAATGTGCAAAGGACAATCACATTTCTATACACCAATAATAAACAAACAGAAAACCAAATAAAAAGTGCAATTCCATTCACTCCTAAGAGGACCTTGAACAACTACTATAATACTATAACAAAAGGATTGAGAGTAACAGGAAACTATGGGGGGAGGGGATGCCGTGGAGGTAGGTTTGGCAGTAGTTGAGATCTGCCTGGGGGGGGCACACCTCGTCTACAAGGGTACCTGCACAGTGAATATTTGTATACCTAAACCTGAACTGTACTCCACAGTTAAAAGCAACAGCAACAAAAACATTTAAATTGTATTGTTAAGTTACACATATTTCTAAAAGCACTATATGAAAAATTATTGGTATATTTAATATAATTACTGGGTTATTTTAAGGGTTGCTTCAAGTATTTAGCCTAGTTAGATTGTGTATCTTTTCATATATTTTTTGTGATGATCTCACCTAAAATACTATTTTTTAAAATTAGAAATACAGTTAAAAATTTTTTTTTGCAACTCATCTTTAACAAAACCACCAATAACAATCACTGGAGAAAGGAGATCATATTTAGCAAATGGTACTGGGAAACTGTCTGTCAGCATGCACAAGAATGAAACTGGCCCCTACCTATCGTCATATAAAATGTAAACTCAAAATGTATCAAAGACCTAAAAATAAAACCTTAAACTATAAGAATCCTAGAAGAAAACATAAGAAACACCACTATGCACATCAAAGTAGACAACAAATTCTTAACCAAATCTCCAAAAATGAATGCCATAAAAGCTAAGACAAGTGGGACCTCATCAAACTGAAAAGCGATTGCACAGCAAAATAAACCATTTGGAAAGTCATAAAGAGACAATCCACAGAATGGGAGAAAATATTTGAAAATCATGACTCTGACAAACATCCAGGATCTACAAGGAACTCAAATGAAGTGAAAGGAATGAAACAACCCGTTAAATATGGACAAAGGACATGAACAGACATTTCTCAAAAGAAGACATGAAAGAAGCCAACAGACACATGAAAAATTGTTCAGCTTTGCTACTCATTAGAGAAATGCAAACTAAAGCTACAATGAGATACCACCTAACTCCAGTAAGGATGGCCATCATTAATAAGTCAAAAAACAACAGATGCTGGTGTGGGTGCAGTCAAAAGGGAACATTTCTACACTGTTGGTGGGAGTACAAACTAGGTCAACCTCTGTGGAAAGCAGTGCAGCAATTCCTAAAAGAACTAAAAACTGACCTTCTATATGATCCAGCAGTTCCCCTCCTGGGACTATACCTAGCAGAACATACATTTTTCTATCAAGAAGATACCCGCACACACATGCTTATTGCCGCGCTATTCACAATAGGTAAAACATGGAACCAGCCCTACTGCTCATTGAAAGTGGACTGGACAAAGAAAATGTGGTACATATACACAATGGAGTATTGTGCAGCCATAAAGAAGAACTGGGGAGTTGAAGACCATCATACTAAGTGATCTATCACAGAAACAAAGAACTGAATACCACAAGTTCTCACTCATAAGTGGGTCCTGAACAATAATCACATGAACACAAAGGAAAGATCAGCATTCACTGGGCACTGCTGGCAGAGGGAGGGAGGCTGGTAGAGAACATGTGACAACATAAAGGGTACCAGGTCTACTACTAGAGGAAGGAGGGTCAGTTGGAAGCCCAAATGTCACCTGCATGCAGCCTATCTATGTAGTTAATCCTCACTTGTACCCCACATCTCTATAATGAAATAAAATAAAACAAAATGCACCCATGGTTCTTAATAGAGTTGTGAGATTAATGCTATTAAACTAAAGTTAGGCATCTTTACTCCTCCACTCCAAATCCTAAGATGACATCCCACATAGTCTAACTGATTAATCCTCTTTCTTCTTACCACTTCTTGTGTTGTTCTTACTCCTTTAGGAAAGGCTATTGAATCTTGAATTTTCAAATAATTGTATGACAGAGTTGTCTTTAAACAAAAAAGAAAATATCTATGGCTTTAAGATGCCCCTGAGTTTGATATTTAGATTTTAGATATTCCTCCTAAAACTAATGATGTATATAAATTTGGATACTGAATGTTTAGATAACTCTTCATCCAATCACTGTCTTGTCACATTCTGAGGATTTTTACAATGGATGCTGGGCTCACCATTTCCAGCTGTCTTAGTTCATTTAGGAGTTTTCCCCTGCCCTGTGTGTCTGGCCCACTCGTTGTAGGAAAATATTTTCATTTTCTTTTTCAGAAGGATGTGTGTGGATTATATTAAATCATATATATTCTCTGGAATCGTTGAAGTGAAAGCCAAAATCAACCTCCTTTGTAAAATTGTTACTAATTAGACACATTTTGATAGCAAGATAAAGTGTCAGGAATGAGTGTCATGAAATCAAGTCTTGGTATGCATCTATGAACCTCAATTCCACTATCCATCAGCATCAGCTTGGCCACCTATGGAAAGGCACACCTTCCTTGACCCCATACAAAAATCCTGAATGAGAATATCTGGAGACAAAGTCATGGAATTCCTATTTTTTACAGTTTTCTGTATGCAATTCTAGTGATCAGCAAAGTTTGTGAATCACTAGCATAGAATAAGTAATGATAATCCAACTGAGTCATCTGCCAATTGACATGTAGCAGAAAATAGCATAATTTCAAGAGAGGAAAAAAATGAGATAGTTCGTGTTTGCATAGTGGTTTGCTCAGATACATTCATGCACATGGATAATGATATTTTAATTCAAAACCTTAAAAACAGAAAGCCAAAATAACATTTTATTGTATACTTACTACAATTATGTAACTTTGATACATATTTTTGTATTTTGAATAGACACATATTTTTATCTTTTCTTTAAATAAATTCATAGTAAATAAATTCAAAATCAGTGTAATGACACATACCACAATGCCAAACAAACTAAATTATGCTTTTATAATTAAAAAAAAAAAAGTCTTAGATTTGTTTTTCCTGGTTTTTCTTTTTTTTGAGTTGGAGTCTCACCTAGGCTGAGTGCAGTGGCACACTCATGGCCACAACAGCATCACAACCTGCTGGGCTTCAGCGATCCTTCCACTTCAGCCTTCCAAGTAGCCAGAACTACAGGTGCATATTACCACGCCCGGCTACTTTTTATTTATTGTTGAGACGAAGTCTCACCAAGTTGCCCAGGCTGGTCTCAAACCCGCAGGCTCAGGCAATCCACTTGCCTTGGCCTCCCAAAGTGCTAGGATTACAGGCTGTGCCAATGAGCCCAGCAGAGATACTACTTTTGATACTATACATTTGTCAGGCTCTCTAACAATGTGACCTTATTTTATTTTATTTTTTTTGAGTTGGAGTCTCACTCTGTTGCCCCAGGCTGGACTGCAGTGGCGCACCCATGCACTCATGGCCACCCCAGCGTCAACCTGCTGGGCTGTCACGATCCTTCGGCCTCAACCTTCCACATAGCCAGAACAACAAGTGCGTGCTACCATGCCCGGCTAATTTTTTTAAAAAAATTTATTGTAGAAATGAGGTCTTGCCAATTTGGTCAGGCTGGTTGCGAATCCTCAGGCTCAGGCAATCCATTTGCCTTGGCTTCCCAAAGTACTGGGATTACAGGCTTAGCCACCCAGCTGGCCTCACAGTTACTGTAACCCCAACTAGCTGGGTTCCACAATCCTTCTGCCTCAGGCTTCCAAGTAGCCAGAACCACAGCCACAAACCACCACGCCTGGCTACTTTTCTGATATATTGTAAAGACGTGGTCTTGCCAAGTTGCCAGGGCTGGTCTTGAACCCGCAGGCTCAGGCAATCCACTTGCCTCAGCCTCCCAAAGTGCTGGGATTACAGGCTTGAGCCACTGAGCCTGGCCAGATTTGTAGCCTTGGGGTTTCTCTCTTTTCTTTCATTTATTTATTTATTTTTAATTTACTCAGTTCCTGTAGTATTTTATTTATATTTTCAGCAAATAAATTGATCATTGAAAGTTTTACTTTATGCCAGAGAGTTTTATGAGTATTGTAGATAGAATGGTTAACAAGGTAGAAAAAAACCTATGCAGGGCTGGTTCAATATTTGCAAGACCATAAATGTAATTAAATACATTAACAGATGTACAAACAAAAGCCACATGATTATATCATTATATGCAGAAAAAGCTTTTGATGAAATCCAGTATTTCTTCTTGATAAAAACCCTCAAGCACCTAGGTATAGAAGGAACATACCTCAAAATAGTAAGTGCCATTTATGATAAACCAACAGCTAACATATTGCTAAATGGACAGAAACTGTCCACGTGACAGTTTGGCTGATTACAGGCAGAAGATTGAAACAGGACCCCTACCTATCATCATACACAAAAATTAACTCTAAATGGATCAAAGACCTAAATGTAAAACCTCAAACTCTAAGAATCCTAGAACACGCAGGATACATCCTTGTGGAAATTGGAACCAGCAACCAATTCTTGTTCAGAACCCTAAATACCCACACCTTAAGAAATAAGATAGACAAGTGGGACCTCATCAAACTAATGAGCTTCTGCAAAGTAAGTGAAACCATCAAAAGAGCAGGGAGACAGCCCACAGAATGGAAAAAAAATCTGCCAACTGTATATCTGAGAAAGGCCTAACATCTAGGATCCACAAGGAACTCAAATGCACCGAAAGGAAAAAAACAAATATCCCCATTAAAAAGTGTGTAAAAGACATGAATAGACACTTATCAAAAGAAGATATACAGGCAGCCAACAGACACATGAAAAAGGGCTCAGCTTCACTCATCATCAGAGAAATGCCAATCAAAACCACATTGTGAAACCACCTAACCCCTGTAAGAATGGCCATCATTAATAAAACAAACAGCAACAGGTGTTGGCGAGGATGTGGAGAAAAAGGAATGCTTCTACAATGCTGATGGGAATGCAGACTAGTATAACCTCTTTGGAAGACAGTGTGGCGATTTCTGAAAGAACTGGAAATTAACCTTCCATATGACCCAGCAATTCCCCTATTGGGAATATACCTGGAGGAACTCATCATTCTACTAAAAAGATACCTGTACATGTATGTTTGTTGCAGCTCCATTCACAATAGCAAAAACATGGAACCAACCATGTTGCCCATTGAAACTGGACTGGATAAAAAATGTGGTACATATACAAAATGGAATATTATGCAGCCATAAAGAAGGACAAATATATGAACTTCACAACAACTTGGGTGGATTTAGAGTCTATCATACTCAGCTATCACAGAAACAAGGAACAGAGTACCATATGTTTTCACTCACAAGCGGACTTGAGCAATTATTATAATACTATAGGAAAGGGTTTGATAGTAGTGGGAAACTGTCAGGGGAAGGAGGGGTGGGACTGGCAACTGAGGGAAATTGTTAAGGAAGGGAGGGGCATACCTCATCAAAAAGGGTACCTGCACAATCAACGTTTGTATACCTAACCCTGAATTGTACCCCACATCTTTTTAATTAAAAAATGGAAAAAAATGAAAAAAAAAAAAAAAAGAAACAAACCTGTGTCATGAAACTTACATTCAGCCAGGCTTGGTGGCTCAGCCTGTAATCCCGCGTTTTGGGAGGCTGAGGTGAGTAGATTGCCGAGCATGGTAGTGCACACCTGTAATTCCGGCTACTCGGAAGGCTGAGTACTCGGAGGCTGAGGTGAGTGGATTGCCTGAGCCCGCGGGTTCGAGACCCGGCTGGGCAACTTCGCAAGACTTCATCTCTACAATAAATAAAAAAATCAGCCGAGCATGGTAGTGCATGCCTGTAATTCTGGCTACTCGGAAGGCGGAGTACCAGGAACGGCCACTGCACTGCAGTCTGGATGACAGAGTGAGACTCCAACTCAAAAACAAAATGAAACAAAAAAACTTACATTCTACAAAGCTTAATAACCAAGAAAAAAATTGATACATTGTTTACTAATAAAACGTTTTAATAAAATGTCTAAGAAGAATAAAAGGACAAGAAGGAGGCAGCTTGGCAAGTCTTAATTGTGAAAGTGTATCTAGCACAAGGAGAAGCTTCTCTACAACTTGATGGGAATGAACTTAGATTGTGCAGGGGCAGAAAGCTTGTGTGGCTGATTCTGAGAACAGCACAACATAAGGAACTGGTGGGCTGCTCATAGAAGCCAAGGAAAGAAGTCAAAACTGAACTTACAGTGTAATAGGAAGCTATTGGAGGTTTTTATGAGAAGCAATTATGGGATCTGCTTTAAGCCTACAAAACGGTCGCCCTGACTGCTTTATGAACAATATAGAGGTCGAACGTAGGCAGAAGGAGAACCATTATAAAAGTATTGCACTTGCCTGGGCGAGATGACTGTTTCTGCTAGGGAGGTGGCAGTGAGGGCAAGGGCAGGAGCTATGTTTTGGAGATCAGATGACAGAATTGGATGATGATTTGGATGAGAGTAGTGAAAAATGAGAGATAAAATATAACTATGTGTGTGGGTGGGAGTGTGTGTATAAAACCATCCTCAGAATATGTTGACAGTTTCTTGGAATGATTCTATTGTTTTTTTTCATGGATATATACATCTCATGTAAACACATGTATTTCATATCTTTAAACATTCCCATTGATTTGAGTAATTGTATTGCTGAATAATGACCATATGTGCATGAATGTCTCACAGTTAGGCTGAACTTTAGCTTTAGTTTCTTTGAAATGAAAAGTACCATTATCTTAAAAATATATTTGTATATGTGTATGTATTTTAAACTGACTGGTACTAGGGGTAAAATGAAGGCACGAACCAGTAATTTACTCTGTAGGGATCATTTATCTCTGTGAATAACAAGGCTATGCGGTCCAGGATGTGGGTGGCAATGCTAATGATAGCCCATCAGGTGACACAACAAGGGTAGTTGTGTGGCACCCAGAACCTAAACCACAATGACACTTATCTAAAAGGTTAAAAAACATATAAAGGGAGAGGGTTGTAGCAGTCTTATATTAACCAAAAATGCTCTGTGCTAAAATAAGTACTGGGCATTCCTAATAGATATTTTAAATCATTATTCTGGACAATTGCTTTCAGTTAAACCAGTTCTATGTCACTTAAAATGTGAAAAGATTGTTGCTCTAGCAGTATTTCTTGTCCTTAACATTATTTTGCAGAATATGGAAAATAATATTCCAGAAATAGTCATACAAACTGGGACAGTTGAAAACATACCTATGCTTAAATTCTGTAAGTGTAAATATTTCTATTAATCTTGTCACAAAACTAAGTATCATAGTATTTACAAATAAGTGTTATGCTAGTATGGAAATACCTGTAAAATAGGTTTGACACATTTTAGGTTGATTCTTTTACAATCTTTCAAATTTCATGTAATAAAATTCTAAGATGTAAGTGTGCATATTTTTTACAGCAGGAAAAATATAACAAGATATGTTTCCCTAAGTAATATTCATAAGAAAGTACATGTAGATCCCATGAGTATGGGTTAGATGGGACTGGCATCTAACATCTTTCAGTAATGCATAGCATGCAAAATTTAGAGTCTAACAAAATATAACTGTGAGTTCTTGCTTTTAATGTTTCTTGTATACGGTAGATAGAAAATAGTATGAAATAGTTATTGATGAAGTTTATTGAGGGTCTACATAAATGTTGAGGTAATTAGAAGAAAATGTACTGTTTTGAAAAGAAGAAAAGGTTGTTTCTAAAGGAAGAACATATTCACTTTATTTTTTTAAATTTATTTTTAATTAAATACAATTATAATCTTACCAATGTATGGGACATAATGTGATGTTATGATACATGTGTGCATTGGGAGCAAGACTAAATCAAACTAACTAACATACCCATTACTTAACATACTTATCATTTTTTGGTAGATGAGATCACTTAAAATCTACTTTCTTGGCAATTTTCAAATAAGTAAGGCATCATCAACTAAAGTCACAATGCTATACAGTAGCCCTCCAGAACTTATTCTGTGTATCTAACTGCACCCCCCCCCTTCTTTGACCAAGAGCTCCGCATTCCCTTTCTCCTCTAGCCTCTGGTTTTCATCATTCTACTATCTCCTTTTATGAGTTCCACTCTTTTAGCTTCGACATATAAGAGAGATTGATCATGAGGTGTTTCCCTTTCTGTGTCTGGCTTGTTTCATTTAGTATAAGATCCACCGTTCCTAATGACAGAATTCTCATCCCTGCTGTTGCTAATGACAGAATTCTCTTCTTTTTTTTAATGTATGAATCATTTTCCACCGGGTATACATAGACCAAATTTTCTTTACCCATTAACCAGTAACGAAATCAAATCCACTTTGGTTGATTCCATATCTTTTATATTGTGAGTAATGCTGCAATTAACAGGTGAGTGTAGAACTACAAAGCTCTGGAACGAAAATATTCTGCACAGCAAAGGAAAAAATCGACACGGTGAAGTGACAACCTACAAAATGGATTAAAAGATTTGCAAACCATACTTGTCATTAATTTCTAAATATATAGAGAACTCAATACCAAGAAAATAAATAACTTGATTTTAAAATGGGCAAAGGACCTGAATATACATTTCTTAAAAGAAGACATTCAAATGACCAACAGGTATATGAAAACATCCTCAATCTCACTAATCATCTAGGAATTGCAAATTAAAACCACATTGACATATCCCCTCATACTTGCTAGAATTGTTTTTATTAAAAAAAACAGAAGATATCATGTGTTCTTAAGGATATGTCAAATAGGGAACCCTTACATACTGTCATTGAGAATGTAAATTAGTACAGCCATTATGAAAAACAATAAGATTTCCTTAAAAATTAAAAATAAAAGTACTGTATGACACAACTCTGGGTCTATATCAAAGAAAATGAAATTAGTATGTCAAAGACATATTTATTTCACAGTTGGGTAATCTTCCAAAAGACAATGCCTTACTAACTCCTTTTATTTAAGATGAAGTCCTATGGCTTCATGATGTGGTCATGGTTAGATGTTTGATTTTTTTCTTTAATGTCATAATTTACAGCTGTGTATATAAGACTGCACATGCACATCTGAATTTTAAGGTATCCCAGAAAGAGGAAACACAGAAACTAAAATTTAAAAAGAAGATCTGATATAGACAGAGACCTTGTTAAGACTGGCAGATGAGTGTACTGAAGACAATCCAAGCAAAAATAATTTTACTTATTAGAGATGAAGAAACAACCTTAGTAAATCTGAAATGTAGCACTCGATCTTTTCAATAGAGTATTTCAAGGCAGTTTTAGGTTCACAGTAAAGTTGAGTGGGAAATATAGATATTTCTCATGTCTATTCCCACATGCACAAACACACAGCCTCCCCCACTGTGAACATGATACATCAGAGTGGAATATTTTGTTGTAACTGATGAACCTGCTTTGACACATCATTATCACCCAGACTTTTTATGAGTTTGCTCTAGCTACTGTACATTCTATGGGCTTAACTACATGTATAATTACATATACTAATTATTGCAGTATCATAAAAAGTAGTTTCCCCACCCTAAAAATCTTCTATGCTCCACATATTCATCCCTCCTTCTCTCCAGCACCTGGCAACCACTGACATTTTTGCAGTCTCCATAATTTTGCCTTTCCCAGAATGTCATGTAGTAGGAATGATAACAGTGTGCAGTCTTTACAGATTGGCTCCTTTCACTTAGTAATATGCATTTAAACTTCTTCCATGTCTTTTCATAGCTTGATAGCTCATTTCTCTTTAATGCCAAACAATATTTAATTGTCTGGATATATTAAATTTTCTTTGCACATTTACCTATTGAAGGACATCTTTGTTGCTTCCACATTTGGGCAATTATGGAGAAATCTGCAATAAACATTCATGTGCAGGTTTTTGTGTGGGCATAAATTTTTAATACATTTGGGGAAATACCAAAGAGTGTAATTGCTCCGTCATATGGCAAGAAGATGTCTAGTTTTGTCAGAAACCACCAAACTGTCTTCCAAAGTGACTGTACCATTTCACATAGCCACTAGCAGTAGCATTTCAGGTTAACTCTCTTTCTTTTAATGACTTCTAGTTAAATAATCCCTATTAATTTAACTGTCAGGAAACATTTACTCTTTACATTCACCTTGTAAAAGCCTTGGTATTGAGGAGTGCAGGAAAGTGGGGATTTGCATGAATCTAAACAGTGCTGAAAGCAGATGGCATCCACAGGAGAGGGAAATAAGAAGTGTTTCACTGGAAGCAAGAAATATGAGCTAATGAGAATCAAGGGAACACAAAGCTCTTGGGAATCCTTGCTGACACTGCATGTAAAAATGATTGTTACTTTCCCATATTATGCTTGGTGGAACTCAAACAATTTTAGTTGATTTTTAAAGGAAATATTAAAGGGCCTATCATGAGCATTCAGATCTAAAAATAAAATTCTTCCTCATTATTTCTTAAATGAAAATTTTCCACTGAGGGTATACAGAAGATCCCCTCCACAATCAAAGGGGTCATACACCACAATATGTCCAAGTTATTATTTAGCTAATGTTTTTAATGCCCAATCTCCAAGTCTCTTTGACGTATAAACATTTTAGAAATGAAAATGTATTGAAAAACCATCAAATTGAACACAGAAGACAGAAAACCTAGACAGAAAAGTAGAAAGCCAAAAATTTTCTCAAGAAGGGTTTTGTATAAGCTGAGGGTTCCTTAAGATGTCTCATAAGGTTCCTTGAGAAGCTCTGATTTAGGAAAATGTGTGTTATGACATTTATGTGCTGCAAGATGGTAGTGCTCACAGAGATGTATAATGATTAAGCAATTTCCTTGGTGGTCTTCCAGTCCTATAAGGTAGTGTGCACAGGACAGTGATCATTAGGATGAGTCTATTCTCAGCTTCTCACATGAGATGGGATGGGTTCTGTGGGTGGAATGTTAACCTGATGAAGTCAGTTGTTTCTTCCCATATTCACTTTCCCAGACTCCCCTTAAAGTACTAGTGGACTTAGGGAAGCCAACAGACTTTACTTCGTTATAGAAAATAAAAAAATTAGCTGGGCTCGGCGGCTCAGCCTGTAATCCCTCGCCTTTGGGAGGCTGAGGTGAGTGGATTGCCTGAGCCTGCGGGTTTGAGAACCGCCTGGACAAGGTAGACCTCATCTCTACAATAAATCAAAAAATCAGCCAGGCGTGGTAGCGCATGCCTGTAATTCCGGCTACTCAAAAGGTTGAGGCGGAAGGATCACAGGAGCCCAGCAGGTCGGGGCTGCGGTGGCCAGAAGCGGCCACTGCACTCCAGTCTGGGCGACAGAGTGAGACTCCAACTCAAAAAAAAAAATAAAATAAAATAAACAAAAATATCAGAGATAGTCTTTGTCTCCCCACAAAACATTTTAAGGCACCACGACACAGTTTGCACTATGGCCTTTTCTTGCTATGTTGTTTTGGTTTGTTTTCTCTTCTTCTTCTTCTTTTTTTTTTTTTTTTTTTGCAAAACATGAATTTTGTAAGTTAGAAGTAAACTGTGTTATAAGGTTTGCATGTATTTTTCCAACTCTGCTTGTCATTTTTAGGTCCTTCTGTTTTGTATTTCATTTAGTGTTTGTGTTTTGACAACATACCTGATGATTCAATAATGTAATTTCTG
The DNA here is from genome assembly GCF_000164805.1 of Carlito syrichta. Taxonomy (NCBI): domain Eukaryota; kingdom Metazoa; phylum Chordata; class Mammalia; order Primates; family Tarsiidae; genus Carlito; species Carlito syrichta. Next base: position 175,954 of record NW_007231556.1, on the reverse strand, counting down.
AAGTTGAGATCTAAGCTAGAAATGGAAAAAAGCAAAAACAAAAACAAATAAAACCTCAGTTTTTTTTTTTTTTTTTATTGAGTTGGAATCTCACTCCATCGCCCAGGCTGGAGTGCAGTGGCACGCTCACAGCCATCCCAGCATTGACCTGCTGGGCTCTGGCAATCCTTCCACCTCAGCCTTCCAAGTAGTCGGAACTACAGGTCAGCTCAGGTTTACAGTCAACTCTGATGAAGCTACTCATGAAAAATTATAGACATCTGAGTCATTTTACTACACATGCATTAAAAGACACTTTTTAAAAAGTCGTTTGACATGAAATCTTACTGAGGAGTGTTACATAAGCTGGTAAATCAAGTTTTTCTAGTCCACTGAACATCCTCTGTGACTTACAATTTACGAATGCTGTAGCTACTTTGGTAAAGTTGAAATGACACATCTAAAACTCACAGTCATTCTGTAAGTTGCTGAACAAACCGATTTTGGAGTCAAAACAGAGTAATACTGTTTTATTTAAAAAGTTGTATTCCATTGAGAAAACTCAGAAAGTTATCCAGAATGCAAACCCCTGAAAAAATAAGTGTTGCAGTTTATACTCTATCATACATTATTGTAGTGAGTAAAATGTTGGAATAGAATATAGTATGAGAAATTGAAAAAAGGTCCCCTTTAGCCGAGTTCGGTGGCTCAGCCTGTAATCCCAGCACTTTGGGAGGCTGAGGTGAGTGGATTGCCTGAACACGCGGGTTCGAGACCTGCCTGGGCAACTTGGCAAGACCTTATCTCTATAATAAATCAAAAAATTAGCCGGGTGTGGTAGCGTGCGCCTGTAGTCAGCTACTTGGAAGGCCGAACAGAAGGATCGTGGAGCCCAGCAGGTCGAGGCTGCGGTGGCCGAGAGCGTGCCACTGCATTCCAGTCTGGGTGACAGAGTGAGACTTCAACTCAAAAAAAAAAAAAGAAAAAGAAAAAAGCTCCCCTTTAAACCAGATGAAAATTTGTCACATTGACAATAAAGTTCATTACACTGAAGAGGGCCTACCCAGTTTGACATGCAAATTAACTTCACAGTACGAATCACCTTGTAGCATTTACAATATGTTTAAATGATGATGAAATTAAAGTTTTTCTTTTGCAAAGAGCTGCATAAAACAAAGATTAAAGCATAAAGCTTTCTCTCCATGTCTGAGAACAAGCATTCTGTCTCAAAAGGAACTGTATTGATATCTGTACCCATGATACCCTTCCAATGGCTGGATCCCTGAGATGTATTTGTGTTACCTTTTTTGTAAAAGATCCTTGATATTTTCTGAGATTCCCAGGTGATTTAAAGTTGAACTATTTTCTGTGTGAGAATTTGTCTGCCTTTTTTTCCCCAAAAAAACCTTTATAATGAAAACAATATAATTGTTACATAACCAACACAAAATCAAAGCATCATATATATAAATGTATGTGCTATATCTGACGGTACCAAGAGGAATATTTGTCACCTGTTTATACCAGGAAGTTTTTTAAATATTGAAATTAATGAGCTAAGGATGTATTTTTTTAAGAATTAGAAAATTAAAGAAAATTTATAGTACAAGATTTTCAAAAAAGATGTATATCCCTTGTCTACAAAAATGAGTCTCTACTCAGTTTGGGTTTTTCTGTTTTCTGGGGGATAAGGGACAACTGAAGGGTTTTGTATATTTTCCACATTTATAGGATCTCTCCATAGCATGATACATCATATGTTGCCTAAAATTGAAAAATGACAGGTAGTCCTTCCCACAATTTTTATACGTATAAGTTGTCTCTCCAGTATATTTTCTTCTATGCACAGTAAGGTTTGAGTAATTAGCAAGGTTTTCCCACATGACTTGTCCCCCTTTTTAAAAGGGGGAAACAACTGCTTATTTGTATTTATTTTCTTTAAGAGATAGGATCTTGCTGTGTTGCCGAGGGCTTATCTTTATGTGTTGCTCTAGTGTGAATTCGCACATATCTTCAAAATTATGTGAGTGAAACAGTTTTCTCACAATCCTTACAATCCTATGGTGTCTCTCTCATTGGGTGTTCTTCCTTGTGAAATAAGTCTTGAAAACTCATTGAGAGCTTTCCCTGGTTCCCAGATTCATAAAACTCCTCCCCAGTGTGTGTCTGTATAGGAACTCTAGGTTGGTAGGAATGATTAAGAGGCATTTCTGCACTGCATACTTTTTTTTTTGTTTTTGGGTTGGAGTCTCACTCTGTTGCCCAGACTGGAGTGCAGTGGCACGCTCCCGACCACCGTAGCCTTGACCTGCTGGGCTCCAGCGATCCTTCTGCCTCAGCCTTCCAAGTAGCTGGAACTACAGGTGTACACTATCACGCCCAGCTAATTTTTTTGATTTATTGTAGAAAGGCGGTCTCACCAAGTTGCCCAGGAGGGTCTCGAACCTGCAGGCTCAGGCAATTCACTCACCTTGGCCTCCCAAAGCGTGGGATTACAGGCTGAGACACTTAGCCCATCCACTGCATACTTTTATAAGGCTTCTCTCCACTGTGAGTTCTCATATATTTAATGAGGAATGAGGAATAAAGAATTTTTCACATCCTTTTCATATGAATTTTTTTTTGTAGTGGGACATTTTAATCACTGCTTTCTCTGAAACTCGTAGAGCAAACACACCATTGAGATATATAGAAATTCCAGCAACTGGACCAGCAAGTTTGACCTAACAAATATTTATAACGAGAACAATGCAGCCAGTAACAGCAGAATACAATTTTTTTTGTGCGTGTGAACACAAAGAAAACATTTACAGAAATAGACCATAGCTGGATACCAAGACAAATAGTGACAACATTTCCATTAAAATATTTTAAATCTCATTAATAACCAGCAAAACACCTGTAGAAACCACACGATACCAGGACATATCCAGCTGAATATTGTAAAAGACTTACATTGACAACATCAGATGTTGGTGAGGATATGTAGTACTGAACTTTCACATACCATTGTGAAAATAGAAATTAATTAAATCTTTCCAGTGTGATCTCTGATATATGGCGAAGGGCAAAAAAAGGCAGTGTCACAATCCTTAGAACTATAGTGTTCCTTTCCACTGAGAGTACTCACAGGAGTCCTCAAATATGACAAACAATTTTGGGCCTGTCTACATGCCTTACATTTAATAGGACCTATATCCAGGCAAGCTTTCATATTATTCTAAAGGGATGAAGGATCCATGAACGCATTTCATACTGTATCCATAGGGTTTCATCCTAGGTGAACTTTCTATTCGCATAACAATATTTGGAATCTAGCTGAAGGTAGTTCTACATTGATTTTCTTTTCTGCTTTCGGGAGGCCATGTGCCACACGACTTCTCAAATGCTCCTCCTTGTTAATGCCAGTATTTTTAGGTGTTTCTAAAGTGAAAGACCACAAAGGATCCCCAGTGACTTTTTTCTCTATTTTCTGTTTATTAGTTATTTTGCTTCCAAGAGATGATATCAAGCACCTTGCTTATTGGTTTTAAGTGGAGTCTCACAATTTCTTGAGGCTAGGGTCCTAGAATTTTTGAGCATTATATCTCCATAGGGGTTACTTCGATTGGGATCCAGGAAAACCCATTCATCCTGGGGAACATTCCACATCATATCTTCAAAGGCCATAAGATCCCTAAATAAGGCAGATGTGGGCTATCCACAGGTAGTACGGAAAGTAACAGAAAGTTAAAGAGGGTGAAGTGGGAGGAGACATCTACTTGTAAAGTCTCCAATAGGAAAACTTAATCCAAAGAAGTACTGCTGGGATAACAATCTCTAGTAAAGGGTTATTTCCTGGTTCAGACACCTGGAGATCTTCTGAGGCCATCAGCCCTTCAGTTCAAGAGGCAATTGAAAGGCAAGGAGCTAAAAGAGCTGGAAGTGGGGGCACATCGGGCAATTTGTAACAGAGGTAATATTTTTCTGTTTTTGCTTCCTACCTACTTACACTTGACAAGGTGTGGATGTGATACTGCAGGACGCAGGCTATGACTTTTAACTTAGCCTTGAAAAAATGCTAAAAGCACTCTCAAGCTTCTCAATTACCTCTCCACACAGGAGAATAGCCACAGGATAAAAGTGGTCCCCAAAGTGGGGCTAATCTCTCTGGATTTCCTATTACTTCTGGATCTTTACCCAATAACATCAGGTATTATTAGTCCTCCAGTGCCTTCAAGCATTTTATTTTTAATATTTTTGTCAATGTTTTTCAGTTGTCCTCAGTGTGCCCTGATTATTTTTGAGTTGAATAATGAAGGAACAAATCAACAACTGCTTGCCTCTTGGACAGTGTTTTGTTGATTCAATAAACAACAATAATAATAAACAGATGATTTTAGACTCAGACTTAGAGGACTGTTTGCTTATCTTTTTATTATATATTGTGTATTAAACCATTTTTAATCTTGATCATAGATATTAGTCTTTCTTGCTACCTTATTTAGCAGTATACTTAATGTGTTTCCCTAGGGTTATTAACACTCATTTTTATAGCTTTTTAATCACATTTCAGATTTAGTCTTCTTTTAAAATAAATAATATCTACTTACTACCTTGGGCAGATTTGCCTTATGACAATGATTTTTATCCTTCATATGGCTCATAATATTCAATTTTTTCCAATGGATACCTCATGTCTGTTTAGATTATTTATATAATTTTTATTTATGTTAGAGTAGTTCTAACCAAAATAAAACAGCAAATAAAAATTGAATTTGAATAATAGTATATCACACATTTCTGACCAGAGAATTGAAAGGAACCACAAACAAACAATTTGAATATGTCAATGACACATATATTTTAAAGGCCAGTTTGAAATCTCTTAAGATACGTAAATGTTTAAATTTTATTCTGTGTCTCCTAGAACAGAGTAATTGCTGATGCTGAAAGAAACTGACACCTACTTGAATCACATCTCTGCAGGAACAACAAATTTCCAGAGCATTTGTCATCATTTTCTATTGCTCGGTTCACAGTGACAGCTTTAAGAAAAACTGTTTCTGATGTTATAGAATTTTCTCAAGCTTTGAAAAGAACCAAGGGCTTTTCTGTGACGATGTTTTCATGTAGCATATGAACTAATAAGAATTAGAAATTAAAAACATCTGATCATCAATCATATGATAATATTTTATAGCCTTGAGGAAGTTTCTTTATAAAATAGCAACCATTTAGTCTTGCTCTACTGTCTTTTAGGGGGTTTTTTTTGATTGTTTTGTTTTGTTTTTTGAGATAGGGTCTGGGTCTGTCATTCAGGCTGGAATGCTGCAGGGGCCTGATCATAGCTCACTGCAGCTTTGAATTCTTGGGCTCAAGCAAATCCTCCTGCCTCAGCCTCTCAAGTATCTGGAACAATAGGCACCCACCCATTGTCACGTCCGACTAATACGAAAATAACTAGTTTTGTAGAAACAGGGTCTCTATATATTGTCCAGGTTGATTTCGACCACCTGTCCTCAAGTGATCCTCCTGCCTCGGCCTCCAAACTGCCAGGATTATTGACATGAGTCACTGTACTTAGCTCTCCACTTCCATTTAATATCATTAATAACACTCAAAAGTCTTCTTGCTAACAGAACAAATTTCCCCTTTGCCTTTTCCCCTCCACAACTGTGTTCATAATAAAACATCAACATTCCCAGCTTCTGACATAGTTTGGAAAAAATAATATTTTTATCCCAAGACAGTGTTTTATTCACTATTACAGTCCTTGCATTTTGCATAAGGATTGATTGGTAGCAGCATATTAATAGAAGTTTTCTTAATGAATAGCCTAATTAGTTGTGGAACTCTATGCATATATGTAGGCATAAATATACAAGTACACAACATATTATATGCATACATCTGCAATACATATAGCTTTGGTCTACACAGCTCCAGCTATGTGGATAAAATCTATGCATGTCAGAAACTAATAGAATTTCAAGTATGTAGCAGTTAAAAATCTTAATATCAAATAAAAGAAAAGTATATGACTGGATTTATGAATTATATTGTTTTAGTATAATGGTTTCAGAGAACAAACTTAAAAAGCGTCTATGCAGTATCAAACATATTTTTACTTGAAGTATAATTCTCAAGTTAATTTCTTAAATACAAATATTTTATCTGCATCTCTATATATGTATATATGAACATATATACATATATATACAATTTATCTATTGTATATACATATATATATACAATTTATCTATTGTATATACATATATATACAATTTATCTATTGTATATACATATATATACAATTTATCTATTGTATATACATATATATACAATTTATCTATTGTATATACATATATACAATTTATCTATTGTATATACATATATATACAATTTATCTATTGTATATACATATATACAATTTATCTATTGTATATATACATATATATACAATTTATCTATTGTATATATACATATATACAATTTATCTATTGTATATATACATATATATACAATGTATCTATTGTATATATATATATATATACATATATATACAATTTATCTATTTAGCTTAAGAAATCAAAGAAAAGAAACAGTTACTGGAGAACTGAGATAGCCTTAACGTAGTTAGGAGGCAACCTAATGAATGAACAATTTTTAAAAACAATATGTTAACATATAAAAATATTTTTTAATACTGCTTTCAACTGTTATATACATTTTGAGTTATAATATATTATAAACAAGTAAAAATACTTTTTCATTAACATAACTTTTTTCATCTATAAGCAGTAAACAGCAGCAGGGAACTATAGAGGTCAGAAGAATATCCTGGAAAGTGTTGTTGTCCTTCTCCCTGTTAATTAAGAACCTAAATATGCCAAAGATTTGGATAATGAGTAAAATGACATATAATTACTAAATAATCTAATTATTTTATTGTTCTTTTAAGAATATTAAAAGAAAACTCTGAAAATAAGACAAAGTACATTCCATTATTGCTGAAAATAAAATAAATTATTGTGTCTTTGAGTGCTTCAAATTTTATAAACTGTATTGAGATGAAGAGCTGTGTTCTGCAATCTGAAGGAAATGCTTATGGATCTAAGTGAAGTAAAGTGATAAATAAATATCAGCAGGATTTCTAAAACAAATGAAATGCAATCTTATTTTATTCCAATTTAAATTTAATTTTTAGACCTCTGTGTTTGTTGTTGCTCTTAAAAATCATGACTAAATTTTCTCGGATGGGTAGTTCTGTGTTTCGATTCATATGTTCTCCCTGAAAATGAGAGAGTAAACTTATTTTGCTTACAGAATTTCAAAGTGGCAGTAATGTCTGTATGATTAACATTGTGTAATTTTGCCGGGCTTGGTGGCTCAGCCTGTAATTCCACGCCTTTGGGAGGCTGAGTGGATTGCCTGAGTGGATTGCCTGAGCCCGCGGGTTCGAGACCCATCTGGGCAGTGAGACCTCATCCCTACAATAAATTAAAAAATCAACCGGGTGTGGTAGTGCATGCCTGTAATTCTGGCTACTTGGAAGGCTGAGGCGCAAGGATCGCCGGAGCCCAGCAGGTCGAGGCTGCGTTGACCCGGAGCGGCCACTGCACTCCAGTCTGGGCGACAGAGTGAGACTCCAACTCAAAAAAACCCAAACAAAACAAAAAACATTGTGTAATTTGTACATAAAGTACTTTTTAAAAAAGATTTGTACAGTTTTGAATGTTATATTGTTATCATATTAAATATCATGTGTAAGAAATATCTGTATGATTTTAACTCAAATTATTTAAAACTGAATACCACAAAAATCACAAAAGTAATATCATATCTGGGCAATTAACAAAGATATGAGGCTGCGGTGGCCGGGAGCGGCCACTGTACTCCAGTCTGGGCGACAGAGTGAAACTCCAACTCAACCCCCCCAAAAAGAACACAAAGGTATATTTAAAATAATAACCGAAAGGAGAGAGAGAGTAATTGAAAGTAAAGTATTCTAAGGTCCTAGGCCTAACTGGATATAATTAAGTAGAGTTTACATTAGACTAGATTAATTATGGGATATTATTTGTGAAAAATAAAAACAGAAATACTAGTTGAAAGTAGGATACAAAATACTAATTTAATGAATGACACAATAAGGTATGCATATATATATGTATATGTACACATAATATATAACTATAATTAATGCAACCAGAAAACATCAATAAATTATCAAAGTAATAAAATTTATACATATATGTCAATTATGCAAGCAAAGAATACTTAGCTTTTCTATATAACATCAGAGATGTAGAAAAGAAATCAAATTGGAAAAAATCATAATTTCAGTAGATATTGAGTCATATTTTAATATGTTATATGAGTATTATAATGAATTTGATATTTTTCCATTTATTTTCATATAATATAAATGTCACAAAACCCTAAAGCAAATTAAAAATAGAAAAAATCTCCAGGAAAGAACATGCTTACTTATTTTTAGAAGTTAACCTACTAAGTGATAAAGCTATGTCAATTTAAAGAATATATATGCTACAGCATTGGTTTATGTGCTGATATGGGGCATTTTATGTAAAGTGTTATGAGAAGATGAAGAAGAAAAAAGGAATGAAGAAGGAAATTTTATGAAATTTGAGTAGAGAATTGATAGATAAATAGAACTTTTCCAAGTAGGCAAAGACAGATTTTTGAGGCCACGAGCAAACCAGGAGACCAAGATGTTTAAAGCAAGGAAAGTGTATGTTTTATCTGGAGAAGTGCCAGGAGTTTGGTATGAAAGCAGCATCAAGTGTGTTGACCAACGGAAAAAAAAAATAATAACAGCCAACATTAATCAAGGTTTTAGTATGTGCTAGAGACCTTTATCTATATACACAACATGTAGTATTAAATTTATTCTTCATAGCAACCTTCTATGACATATTATGCTCATTTTACCCAAGAAATGACTAATGGGTAAATGAAGTTGAACCAATAAAACAATATCCTTTTAAACAAACATATCACATGTGTCCAATATGCACTTTTATTAGAGAAAAATGCATTGTTAAAAATAAACTTTGCATATATACCTTTCATGTTTGACATAATGGTTTATTATGTGTAATTCTTCCCCACTCGTCAATGTACCTCTTAGATCAGAATCCTCTTATTTTTCCCTTTACTTGTACTCAGTAATATATTGCTCTTTGTATTTGCTTGCTAGTAAATATTTAATAACTGACTCTGAGGACAAAAAGAAGAGAAAATACCTGATATCTGATATTTACTGATTTCTGTTGTGCAAATGCTCCTACCACAGATGAAGTCAAACTGCCAAAGTGCAGTGTTACTGAACACAGAACTGGGAAGATGTTCATCCTACACCAGCATCCCAGCTCAACAACGTGATGGTCCATGTCTCCTCCTTCTCATTCGTAAGACTTCAGTTCTCATACAAAAGTGGAGTACTCTTCTGATCCAAGCTCCTTTATATCGTATATCTTTGTAGAAGTATTTTCTACACTATTCAATGATTCTTTTAATTACATGTGTCAACTTTCTATCTTTTCCTCTCTCCACAAGAAGGTGCACTGCAAACGGAGAGGCATTTTTTTCATCCATATTTCAAGTGTATCTTAGCATATGGTATACAAACTCAGCACATATATGCTGAATTGAAGGCTGACTGGGCAAGGCAAATATGAGAGGCATTTTTCTCTGACCCTTTATGTTAATAATTCAGTAGGTTATAATGCTAAGGAGCAGAAATTAAATTGACAATATAATTAGATAATTATTTAATATGGAAATAATAAAATTTGAGGACTACAGTATCTTCAAATTAATTTTTAAGGCAACCATGTAATATTATTCTGTTTTTTGTCCAATAGAGTTGTCAGATGAAAGATGAACTGGATAAGGTCATATTCTGCTGAGTGAAGGTTTTGTCTTTGTGTCTTACTGCAGCACCTGAAATTGTGTGAAAGAGCAATGGTTAGGGATAGGAAAGCAAATGTAGGGTCCTGAAATATCTAACAATCTAATTAATGGAAAACACTTACAATTTTGTACCTCCAGTATGGGATGCACAGGAGTATGGACAATGATCAAAATCTTGTCAATGTTATACTGAATTGAAATTAATAATTAGACATTTAAAGTTGAAAGGTAATGTGATAAAGATAAATGATTTCCCAGGTCCTCTTTACTGATAATATAATTGTATTAGTTTGTTTTACAGTTTTGCCTCACAAAATATTAGATATAAGTATATTCAAATACTGATAAATTCTCAAGTTTAAATTCAAGTTATTTAGGGATTGTTGTTTTATTGTGTGAACTTCCATATTTTAGGCAATTTAGGGAAACCAGACAATAGTTTTTTGAAATATGACTCTGGGTATGTGCTGACTGTCTCACGTTCTCATATTCTGTGATATATTCTGAGTACTTTACAGGCAAATATAACAAACTTTAATAGATACATTCTCTGTGTTTTCAATAGAAGAAAATCTTGGTATGCTTTTGTGTTAATGTCAATATAATTAATTGTATGCTGTACATAAAGGAGAAAGTAAAACATTCTCAGGGTACCCAAAATAAACTGCAAAAATGAGTAGAAAAAAGAAATAATAAATTTATGTTACTAAAATTATTAAAAAATTCATGGTAAAAACATTTACTTGAAAAATATTTGTTCATAAAACTCAAACTTATGTGTTTTGGTTATTTGTTAATACCATTCTGACTATGATAAAGTTGTGTTTTGAGTGATATGACACATATATTACAAAAATATGATAGGGAAATGAATAGGAAAATTTTATTTATCTCTTATATCAGTGCATATTCAAGGATTTGTTTTTTAAACAAAAAAACACAAGGAAGAACTGTTAGATTTAAATCATACAAAAATGATGCATTGTCTTCTTCAGATGCATTCATCCCATAAAACTCCTTGTATGCCTTGAAATTACCTTTTTCTTGTCCCTAGTCTTTAGCGTACCATTATTGCAAATCTGAACATTTTGCTTAATGCTTTTTAAAAATTATTTCACACAAAAACTAAACATTTTCTCTTGGTACTGTTCTACTTATTTCCACAGTGTCATGCTTCCTATTTACAGGGCAAGAAAAGTCTCATTTTTATCTTGTAGTTGGAATCAAATTTGCCTAATTCCCCTTTTCTTAATGTGACATTTTATTTTTTGCCTCTTTATTCCCGAAGTTTGCACAAATCCACATGCTTATTTGTACTGCTAATCAAATGTTTATTCACATAATTGTTGAGTCTATATTCATCATTTGCTTTTTCCAAGTGTCTCAGACCTTATTTTCTGGTTGAATCTCAATGCCAAAGAAAGCAAGGACAAAGTTCATTTCATAAAATGTGTATTTTTGCATTTATCTATACACAAGAAAGTAATTTATTGTGGATGTGATAGTTGTCTGACTTCATGTCCCGTACATCTATACATAACTTATTCCTCAATTACATCATTCTCATTCTTTCTCTCTCTCTCTCTCATGCTTTCTAAAAGATTCTATTTAGCTTCTGCTTTTGTGAGCAGTTGAAAACAGAATGGAATTCAATTCACTATATGGAGTGTTTTGAATTGTTTCTCTTTGGCTGGATTTTAAAAATGTAATAAAGGGTGTCATGGAGGGAACTTATGTTGGAAATTCAGAACTCATTTGCATCCATATTGTATTTTGTGTCAAGTATTTAGGAAGGTCAAACACTCTCACTGAGATCATATAATAGATAGAGGTCACTTTTTTCTGCAGACAAAAATCCTTGATGATATTTATTCATGAACCAGGACAATCTCAACAGTAAAATAATTCATTGCCCAAAATATCTTTGCTGAAAAATTCAAATAGCCAGATGGTGGTAATACATTCTTACATGCTTTCAAATATGCTGTAGTCAACAGATTATAAGTCAGTGAAAGAAAGAGGAGCTGAAATTCAGTGTAAATATAATAGGATCATAATCATATATCTCTTTCATGCAGAGGTATGACATAGTAAGTTGAGAGAGGAAATAGTATTTTCTTTAACACAGGTCATAATATTTTGTGCTAAAAATTGTTGAAATATATGCTTTATATATAAATATATTATTCTTATATTTCTTCTACCATATATGAGAATCCTCCTATATCATAAAATTCCATAATTTAATTCATAATGCTAACTTAATTTTAAATGTAGGTCTACCAATATTATATTTTATATTGCTTAGGGAGGCCCAAATGTTATTTGTCATTTAAAGAACCCCAAATAATTGCCAACTAGCTCCTCATGCAGTGATGTCTGTGTCTACCTCAAATACATCCTTCTTTAATACTATTTTTGCAGTTGGTAAGGTACAGAACTGAGGCTTATTAATACCAAGGCTCTGAAATTGGGACAAACAGGGGCACAATTCCATTTACAATAGTTACACGCACACACACACACACATACACACACACACACAGATACACATACCCCACAATCTGGGAATGCAGAAGTAATACAGAAACAGAAAACAGAATACTGCATTGTCACTTATAAGTGGGAGTTGAACACTGGGTACACATGAACATAAAGATGAAAGCCACATATGCTGAGGATACCTATATCAGAAGAGAGAGGATAAAAGGTGAGGGTTACAAAACTACCTATGGGGTACCATGCTCACTTTTTGGGTGACACGTTCAATAAGAAGCTCAAACCTCAACATCATGCAATGCACACATGTATCAAATGTGTGCGTGTACCCTCTGAAGCTATATTAAAAATAACTTTAAAAAAATGAAGAATATTACCTTCTCACTTGTAATGTTTAAATAAATATAATTTTGTGAAGTAGGTTGCATTCCTCATTTTTAGAAATTTAAAATAGGAGACAGAAAACTTTCACATGTTTGAGAAACATGATAAATGGAAATTATAATTCCCGTGAGAAGTTTAGTTAAACAAAACTTTGAAGAAGCAGTCACATGCAAGATCAAAAGATCATTCTAGAGTAAATATATCTTGTTTACATATACATATATGAGTTGACATGCATATATATCAGTTATATGCAAATTTATGTATATATCAGTTATATGCAAATTTATATGTATACAAGTTATATGCAAATGTATATATAAATTGCTTACCAAAGTAAAAAAAAAAATCAGAAAAAAATTAATGTCTACTCTTCCTCTGTGCCCCAGGACTTTGCATGTGCTTTTCACTCTCCAGCATGCACTCGTTCCTAACCCTAGGCTCCTGTTTTTCGTCCCCATATCCACTAACTTTACCTCACACTTCAGTCACCAACTCAGCTGTCAGTTTCTCTGTAAAGTTTCCTCACACCAACCTCTACTCACACTGGTTTATATCTCCTGCTTTCACACAAATCTTTCCTATTTAACTGTTACCACAAATAGAACTTTTCGTTTTTGATGCAATTACTTAATTGATCATACTATGTTCTCCATAAAAACAGGTCTGTGCCCATTTTTTATTACTAGAATGTATTCCTGGGCTGACAAAAAATGTGTGAAAAGAATAAGACTGGATTAAAGAAGACATATTCTATAATATTGAGTTATCTACCACAGAAACAAAGAACTGAAAATCACATGTTCTCACTAATAGAATTATTAATGTTCTTGAACAATTATGATACTATAAGAAAAGAACTGTCAGTAGTGGGAACTTGCCGGGGTGGGGGGACACACCTCATCAGCAAGGGTACCTGCATAAAGAACATTTGTATATTTTAATCCTGAATTTTACCACACGGCTTTAAAATAAAAAATACTCTTTTGCACACACACACACACACACACACACACACACAAAACCTATCAAAGTGGTCAACTTAGTTATTGAATATAAATGTCTAAATAACAAATAAGTCAAGGTTCTTAAGGATACCTCTCTGTGTAGCTTTACAAATATTGCCTTTTGTATTCTCTTGGGTTACCAAGACGTCCTGGGGAAAAGGTTGTCAAATTTGCTTGGAACATGAAAACTTGCTGGTAAGAAATATTGGAGACCTTTCTTTACTATCTTAGAAAATTCAGTGGTGCAGAATGCCATTAAATATATGCTCACCCCCCCAATGAAAAAGTGGCTGGATCAACTCAGTACTCAGAAATGGAGCAGTGGTCCTCTCCTATCTCAGAATCTTGTTATTATGAATACACACATCCTGATATGGAATTCATAGCAAGTAGAACTGACCTACACATATTTAAGTAGATAAAAATAAAAACAAATATTCTACATTTAAATATTAGAAAGTGTGAACCACAATTGAGCACAAAAACATGCTTTGCATTGTAAAAGCACTGTTAGTGATTTTATGGGAGCATGGGAGGTGCTTCTGAGGTTCTGGTAACATTCTTGATATAAATGGTTATAAAAACTCAGCAAACTATAGAGAAGATTGTTAAACTACAAAGAAAACTGCAAACAGACAAAATGTAATTAATAAATTAAAGCCAGTTTTGATGACTTCATTTTTGCTTTTTAATATTTTCTTCCTTTCTTCTTTTTCTCATCTATTAATCTTGAAATTGTCTTATATTTTGCCTTGGTTAAATGTTATTTTTATAGATCTTCTGATTTTTAGAATTTTGAGTTCCCATCTTACCACTTAGAGAGAAAACACATACAAGACACCAATTTGGACTATACAAAATATATGAAGTCCTAAAAAATCAACTTGAACATTAAAATATAATTTAAAATAATTTTTAAAAGAATGGTGCAAGTAAAATCTTACTAAATATTTTTTAAAAGTTATATAAATACCTATATATTATATATTGTACCATCATAATAACAGTACAGAAATACACAGAAAAAATAATTTACAAATAAGTTGAACAAGTAAGATAGGGGGATTTTTATTTATTAGTTAATTGTCAATTGCAAAGCTTTTCTTCTAAATGGATCCTTAGGGTTACATTTTATGTCTGCTTAGATCTACAGACATAAAGGAAATACACAAAGGAAAATACACAAAGGAAATAATTTAGTTAGTTAATTGGGAATCATAAAAGCATAAATGCTTTAGGATCCTAAAAGAAGGTAATCTAGAATGGGTAAAATAAGTTACTATCTCTGAATTTAGAATTACATGATTCAAAGCATACTATATTAAAATATCCTCCATCAGGTTGTCACACTTTTGGGATAAATAACTATCTCTAGATTATATCTGTAGAAAAGGCATGGATGTTATTACAGTGAATTCCAGTATGAACTAAATGGATAGCTACTCTGTGTGAGACATGGTGCTAAATATAAAGACAATGGAAATATGGTAAAAGAGCTTGCAGTTTGCTCACGAAGCTAAAGACATATTAACACATAATTTAAACACCATGATATTGTGAACCCCAGGGCGAGTGTACTCATGGTTGCTTTGAAAGCTCAAAAAACTTTAAATACAATATTAAAATTGTCCCTAACTCTGCTCTGATCTTTCTCTCTGAGCAATATCTACTCACATAGTACAGATATATGAACCAATAGTTAAATATAAACATATTTAAATAAAAATATTGATTCATATACTGTAACTTCTTAAATTTTCCTCTTTTGCCTAATAGTCTTTTAATCCATTCACCCACCCAACATTTTAGTTGGATAGTTCACAAATACCTCAAAGATTCCATCTTTTCCAACTCTATTCCAACACTTACTCATCAAAAAGAATGATTTTTAAGAAACACAAATTTTATTGGGATACTTCATTTAAACACGTTGATGTTTTCTCTTAGTTCTAGTGTTAACTGTAACATCTTCAATACATTTTCCAAGCCACATGTGAATTTGCCACATATGCATTTTCTTCAAGCACCCGTATACTGGCTCTGCCTGTAATCCCAGCACTCTGGGAGGCAGAGGCGAGTGGATTGCCTAAGCCCGCGGGTTCGAGACCCACCCAGCCAACTTGGGTGATTTGTCTTTACAATAAATCAAAAATTAGCTGGGCGTGGTAGTGTGCACCTGTAGTTCTGGCTATTTGGAAGGCTGAGGCGGATGGATCACCGGAGCCCAGCAGGTGGCCGGGAGCGTGCATGTCACTGCACTCCAGTCTGGGCGATGGAGTAAGACTCCAACTCAAAAGAGTAAACATAACTACCTTTCACATAAAAGGAAGATGCCACCACTATCTTGTATAGCTCTTGGCTGTGCAAGCATCCTATAGTCTAGGAAAAAACAAAACAAAAACCCCACAACTTTAGTTTTGAATTTATTTGAGCTCATCACAGACTTGTGGCAATTTCTCACCTTCCCTGTGTATTCACAGTTTAAAATGTATGTGTTTGGATGTTCTCAACAATATTATTTATAAGTCAATACACTGAAAAGAATCTAAGTGGCAATTTCAAAAGTAGTGTTCACATCGATGCTGTATAAAACAACAGTGAAACATGTGATATAAAAGATATTAAAGGATATTCAGGATATATTGTTTAATATAAAATAGAATGGAAACTGGTTTTACAGTTAGAAATGAAATAAGAAGAATCCAGTATAGCTTTATTACTTTTGTCAATATATGACTCATAAGCGTAGTAATCTTACTAAAAAAAAGTAATTATTGCAAATGTATCTACATTTTTATAGTCAGAAGGATACCACAATATGTTAAAAATTGTTAACACCAAGAAACCAAATTATGGTGATTTTATTTATTTGGTGTATTCTATAGTTTTTGAATGTTACTATTAGGTATATATTATTTTCAAATGGATTTTTTGCCAAAATTTTAAGTAGTTTTATAAACTGTCTACATTTTTTTCTTAAGGTGCAGTAAGAAATTGATATCAGAGGCACCAGTGTATAAGAGAGTTGCATATAGAAGTAAATATTCTAGAATAGGTGTCACCGATAGTTATTGTTTACTGACAGGTTCTTGGGCACAGAATTCTTTGTTTTTGTTCAAAATGCAAAACTTAATAGTGCTATTTTCTCTGCTATAGTATGGCTTAAATAGTTTCAAATAGAGCGAGGAGTAAAAGTGTACTGTTTTATCTTTCAACTCTTTAGGTTCCAATAGGTATTAACATTTTTATGCAAAACTATTTAACTGAGTCACTTATTCAGTTAGCATCTACTAAACACTCATTATGTGTCAGAGAATGAGTAAGACCTATACGTTTAGATGTGGAAGAAGAGTCCTGTCTGAAGGAGGTCAGTACAGGGTAAGAGAAAGACTAACAGATGACTAAAACACAATTTGGTAGATACTCTGATAGATCATGGGTATGGATGAAATATGTCCAGGAAAGGGTGTGTGTGTGTGTGTGTGTGTGTGTGTGTGTGTGTGTGTATGCACACGTGCTGGGGAGTTATGTTTGGAAAGGAATTATCACAGTTTTTTTATTACATGATATTAGAAGAGAATTCCAAAATAAAGTGATGACTGAGATTTTAGAAGAGGATTCCAAAAATAAAGTGATGACTGGTTGTTAAAAAACAAACTGAATAAGCATATCTGAAATAAATGAATGAATGAATGAATGAATAAATAAATAAATAAATACAATTCAAGCAGAGAAGCAAATGGATGAAAGTCGTGGTAAATAAAAAGAAAATCATGCTCTGAGAATGGCAGGTTGAGCAACTTAGTATTATGTTGTGTTCTTGTTGGGTGGTAGCAAAAGATTAACCTGGAGATATGACCAGAACGACCTTGTAACCAAAGGCAGTAGTCTGTATTAAAGTCAAGTTCAGGATACTTTTGAAAGACCTTTAAAAAAAGAGTAAAATTATCTCTTGCGCTTGTGAGAAATTTTTAAAAATTGTGTAGGAAAAGGGTTGGCCATGAAGCAAGAAGCATAAATACAGAAAATTATTGAACCATTTCAGGATTTAAACCTGCTTTTCTTTTTTTAACCTTTAATTTTTTTATTTTAAAATTGTGGGGTACAATTCTAAGTTATGCATACAAATATTCACTGTGCAGATACCCTTGTTGATGAAGTGTACCCTGTCATCCCCAGGCAGTTTCCGACTACTGCTGATCCCACCTCCCCACTGCCCCACGCCCCCACAGTTTCCTGCCGCTACTGTCAATCCCTTTCTTATAGTATTACGATAGTTGTTCAAGGTTCACTTATGAGTGAGAACATGTGATACTCAGTTTGTTTAAACCTGCTTTTCATTGTAATCTTTTCCCCTTTTCATGCCAATCCATCTCCTTCTCTTCTGACCTCAAGGATCCTCATGAAAGAAACTCTTGTTCTCAGGGAGAGGAGGAAATCTTTGCAAGAAATCTTGATTTTCAATTTTGACAATTTAAGTCATATATATTGGGCAGTTCAGAGACAGTAATATATAATTGAGCTTACAGTGGATAAAATCAATAGGTCATCCGTTTTAAATACATTCTGAAATAAAATTAGTTTTGAGTATTCTGTTGGGCATTTAATTTGCTCATGAACATATGTCCTCATCATAAGAGATTGCTATATAACAAAAATGAGGGTCAGATATCTTTTAGGTCATGTAAGAAATTATAATGCTACCTTAAGTATATTTACTTGATCATAGGCACAGGACTTAATATTCATTCCTATAAAAGATCACAAATTAATTTTCAAAATTCATGAAATAACAGTTGCAAAACACAAACTCCCCTGAATTACTTCTTAATTTCTATTCTTTGTAATGAACAATTAGCCTGTCAGAAATCTGTACTGCCTCTGCCTCCACTGTGGCCAAGACAAGAAAAGTATAGAAAATTATTGCTGTCTTCAGAAGTTTGTTATACATTTAATGGAACAGAATGAATGTCCATAAAATATTTTTTAAATAATACAATATATGTTATAATCGAGTATGAAACTCTTTGTGAATCATCCTGTACTGCAGAAGATTTGAGGAAGGCGATATTCTTATAAACTGAAGTAATCAAAAAAGAATTTAATACAATTCTGAAAAATGTTTGAGTCTTGAAATGGAAGAAAAATTTGACAAAATATTAAAAATTATTTATTAATGCCCAATATTACTCTAAGTACATTATATACAACCCACAATTGGTTCCTTAAAAATATCATATGAAACTTAGTTGCACCCATGTGAGAAATAAAGAAAATAGGAGTGCCACAGCCCCACAGCTGGTGAGTTAGAGCTTGCATTTAAAACTTTTTTGGCTTTATAACTGTGAAATACATGTAAGGATTTTGGTACATAAGTATTTTTGCGTGAAGATGAGGTTTGGGCTTCTGACAAGCCCTCCCAACCCCTCTTCCATTGGTGGACGTGGTACCCGATGGGTGATTTGGTGTCTCTTATCCTCACTCTTTCGCTTCTGCCTTTAGCAGTACCCAGTATCTGTTTTGTCATCCTTGTTCACATGTGTACGCAAAGTTTAGTGCCCAGTTATGAGTGGCAATGTACAGTATTCAGTTTCTTGCTTCTGTGATAATTAACTTAGAATGA
Source organism: Carlito syrichta (assembly GCF_000164805.1). Taxonomy (NCBI): domain Eukaryota; kingdom Metazoa; phylum Chordata; class Mammalia; order Primates; family Tarsiidae; genus Carlito; species Carlito syrichta. Next base: position 156,541 of record NW_007231556.1, on the reverse strand, counting down.
TGGTCTTCAACTAAATCCATATGGCTGTAAAGGTCGTGATTTTGTTCTTCTTTATGACTGTTAGGTATTTTATAGTGTACATGTATTACATTTTCTTTATGCAGTCCACCTTTGGTGGGTATCTAGGTAGGTTCCATGTTTCTCCTGTTGTGAATAGTCCTGTGATAAACATACACATACAGGTGTCCTTTTGGTAGAATAATAGTGTTCCTTTGGGTAAATTCCCAGAAGTGAGATTGGTAGGTTGAATGGTAGCTCTATTTTTATTTCTTTGAGAAATCTCCAAATTCTTTCTGCAAAGGTTGGACTAGTGTAGGGGCATTCCCTGTTTGACTTTTTAATGATAGTCATCCTGATCAGAGTGAGATGGTATCTCACTGTAGTTTTGATTTCTATTTATCTAATGATTAGTGATGCTGAGCAATTTTTTCATAATTGTTGGCTGCTTGGATGTCAACAAGAAGTGTCTGCTCATTTCCTTTGCACCATTTTAAATTGGGTTATTATTTTTTTTCTGTCAATTTGTTTGAGCTCATTATAGATCCTAGATCTTAGGCTTTTGTCTAATGTAAGGTTTGCAAATATTTTTTCCTATTCTGTGAGTTGTCTCTTTACTCTCTTGAAGTTCCTTTTGCTGTACAGAGGCTTTTAAGCTTGGTAAGGTCCCACTTGTCAATTTTGACTTTTGCTGCAATTGCTTTTGAGGATTTGTCCATGGATTTATTGCCTAGGCTAATGTTCAGGAAGGTGTTCCCTTGGTTTTCTTCTAAGATCTCTATTGTTTGAGATTTCATATTTAAGTACTCGATCCATTTTGAGTTAATTTCTTTGAATATGGTGATATGTAGGCATCAAGTTTAGTTCTTCTGCATGTGGTTAGCCAGTTTTCCCAGCACCATCTGCTAAATAGGGTTTCCTTTCCCCAATGTTTGTTTTTGTTTACTTTGTCAAAAATAAATTACTTAAAGGAGGTTTTAATTCCATATTCTCTCTCTTGTCCCATTATTTTATGTGTCTGTTTTTGTACCGGTACCATGCTGTTTTAGTTACAGTAGTCTTATAGTAAAGTTTGAAGTCTGGGAGTATAATGCCTCCAGCTTTGTTCTTTTTACTGAGGGTTGTTTTAGCTATTTGTGCTTCTCTTTGCTCCCATGTGAGTTTAAATATTGCCTTTTCTATGTCTGTGAAAAATGTTGCTAGTATTTTGTTAGGGATTGCTTTGGATAGCAAGGACATCTTAACAGTATTGACACTTCCTATCTATGAGCACGGAGTGGCCTTCCGTTTGTTTGTGCCATTTTTTTACTTCTTTGAGCAGTGTTTTGTAGTTCTCATTGTAAAGATCTTTTACCTCTTTGGTTAGAGGAATACCAAGGTAGTTTATTTTTATGTGGCTATTGTGAATGGGATTTTTTTTTAAATTTGGTTTTTCAGCCTGCTTGTTGTTGGTGCATAGAAATGCAATTGATTTTTACACATTGATTTTGAATCCCAAGGATTTATTGATGTCACTTATTAGTGCTAGAAGGTTTTTGGTAGACTCTTTAAGGATTTCTAGGTAAAGAATCATGTAATCTGTGAAGAGGAATAATTTTACACCCTATTTTACTATTTGGATACCTCTATTTTTTTTCTCCTGTCTGATTGCTCTGGTTGGGTCTTCTAATACTATATTAAATAAGAATGGTGAGAGTGAACATCTTTTTTCTTTTCCCAAGTCCTAAGCAAATGTGTCCAGCTTCTGTTCATTAAATATGAGGTTGACTACATGTTTGCCACAGATAAGAGCTTGGATTTAAATCTAGAACCCTTCAACTTGGGTTATTAGATTCTCAACAAAGAGATGCAAGAGCTAAGTGACATAGATAATGCATGCATTGGCTCACTGTCAAAAGGCTGCTGGCTTGTTCTTTAAACTACTTTTTACAAGTGGTGATTATTGGGCTGAAAAACCCACCTTGTCTCAATATACAGCTTCAAATAACTTCAACGTATTCTCTCCCAGGCCTATGGTAACCACTATTCTATTTTTTACTACTGTAAGTTCTACTTCAAACAACTTGAAACAATTTGGTTGTAAAATTTAGTCCTGAAATGTAATAATTATTAGTTCACATCCAACTAACAGTTTATAAAGGAAATAAAACTGATTGACCAATTAAATTATTAAGCATAAAAAGTCAACATATGAGAATTTTTATCTTATATTGTAAAGATTCCCTAAAAGTATATAGTTATTGTCATTTTCTAGGAATTTTTATAATCCAAATAATTCAAATTCAGTATGTACAATGACAAAAAAACTTAAGTAGAATTATCCACATATCTATCAGAACTTATACATAAATATTTTTAATATTACCAATTGTACCTAATCTTTGTGGTATACGGTTTTTTAACTTTTATTTTGGCAGATTGACAATATAGGTTATTATTCACTACAGGAAGTGTCTAGGAAATTTGGTTAACTAAAATACCTCTATTCATTAAAGATAATGCAACAGAGTGAGTAAGTCCAGGTAATACATCTTTTCATAATTATAATTATATATGTTTGATCTAATGCAGGAAATTTTTTGATGTGTGTAATATTCTCAAATTATGTTTTGAATCTTTTTACAACCATAGGATAACTTGCAGAAAGATACTTGTAATGCTAAAATTCTATAAGAACTCATATCTAGTATAAAAGAATTATAGAAATATCACAATAACAAGGGAAAAACTTCTGTGAAAGAATTGTCAAAAGATGTAAACTGGCAATTAGCATAAAGGGAATCCCAGAAGACTAGCAAGCACATGCGAAAGTACTCAGACTCGTTAGTATTTAGAAAAATGCAAATTAAAAGAATGACACTATATCACTTTACACATTACACTGGCAAATTATAAAACTAAAGGGTGCCGAGAACACAGAAACTCTATTGCTGGTAAGAAAGTACCTGTTGCAGCCATGGAAGAGCATCTGGGATAACTTAATTAAAGGAAATAGCCACATTCCATATAATTTAGCAATCCTATGTAATCTCTAGAAACTAACGCAGGTCCATAATGGGACATAAGGAATATATTTATTTTAGTGTTGCTTGGAGAAAAATTTGAGGTCATTTGGAAGTCTATCACTGAGAAATGAATAGTCAAATGTGGAAGATGCACATTACGTGGCACACTGAAAAATGCTCAAGAGTGAAGTTCAAGCTGTGCATGTAGCAACATGGATCCATTTTAAAAGAGTGCTCTTAGCTGGGTGTGGTAGCACTTACCTGCAGTTCCTGCTACTTGGAAGGCTGAGGCGGAAGGATTGCTGGAGCCCAACAGATCAACAATGAGATGACCGTAGGCATGCCATTGCACTCCAACCTGGGTGACAGAGACTCCAACTAAAAAAAAAATAAAAAATAAAAAATAAAGAGTTCTCTCTCGCCGGCCTGTGATAACCATCATTCTTTTTTTTTACTACTGTAAGTTCTACTTTTTTAGACTCCACAGATAAGTGAGATCATGCAGTTTGTCTTTCTGTACAATGTTTTAGTTAGACAGGAGGAATCAACTTCAGTGATGCATTGAACAGAATGGTGACTATAACAAATAACAATGCACTCTAAATTTCAAAATTGCCCAAAACTATTTAACTGTTTTCACCACAGAAAAATGAGAACTACATGAGGTAATGGATTCGTTAACTAGTTTGATTTACTCATTCTGCAAAGTAAATATATATCAAAACATCATATGGCCTCCTTAAATATATATAATTACTATTTGTCAATTTAAAACAAAATGAACATTAAAAAGTGCTAAGTGAAAACCATTAAGAAACAAACTCAATACGTACAATGCACTGAGGGAAATTACATCAGCCTTCAAATATATGCATTTATAAGAAAACATGCAAAATTTATATACCCAATTCATTAGAATGGTAGTTTGTGGGGAGAAAAAGGAGTAGCTATTCTAGAAATAATTTTTTTTTTGAGTCAGAGTCTCTCTCTGTTGCCCAAGAGGGTGTGCAATGGCACACTCGTTGCCACCACAGCCTAGACCTGCTGGGCTCAGGTGATTCATCCGCCTCAGCATTCCAAGTAGCTGGAAGCACAGGCACTTGCCACCAGGCCCAGCTAATTTTTTGATTTATTGTAGATACGAGGTCCAAGTTAGCCAACCTGGTCTCGAACTCCTGGGCTCAGGCAATCTTCTCGCTTCCATCTCCCAAAGTACTGGGATTGCTAAACCATTGAGGAATGAGCCACCGTGCCTGCCCAAGAAAGAATTTTTTAAAGGTGTTTCAATGGCTTAATAATATATGCTACTAGAAACAAATCTTATATTTTATGATTTAATCATTAAATTTTAATTTTTGCTTCACATGACAGTGTAATGAACATTTTTGTGGGCAGGCAGCCAACATGATGATTTGAGAATTCCATCCTCCTACAATTAGGGATTCACAAGGTCACTTACAAATTATTTCAATCCCAACCAGCAAAAAGGAAGAAGAGTAAGGGTTTTGGTGGGTCAAGCATGGAAAATATATCACATATCTTTTTTCCCATTCACTGGCAATGTTTTGTCTTAAAAATGGTCAGCAAGGAAGGCTGGGGAGTGTGGAGTCAAGTTGTGTATTTGGTAAAAATGAAACTGCATTCTACGTACAGTACCATCAATACACATAGAATGATAATATGACTTATATGGGGGTGTTTGATCTGTCCCAGGTGTACTATTCCTGACTAAACATGCAATACATAAAACTTTATATCAAAGTCATGAATGCTGATGCAAAATTATGAATACGCATAATGGGGGTTCAGGCATTGTTGTGTAAGTATGGTGATTGGGAATAATTATAATCAGTAGACAAATATGCTTTCTAAAAATGGAGAAATACTTGTAGTCAGGAATTATCCTAAGTATATAGATGAAAATCTCAATGTTAAAACATAAAGTATGCATTAGAATAGTCAAATAATTATTAAATTGATACACACACACACATATACAGAGAGAGATTTTTTATTTTTTCTCTGATTATTCCTCCACTTTGTAGTGTTAAATGGCCCCAAGATAAGCTGTAATTAGGATTCTAACCTTAATCCAGATTGCATTAAAAGAGGGTATAGGACACAAAATCCCAGTTTGTGAATCTGCCTCTATCATCTGGCATAGTGAGTTTAACATTTGCTGCATATTCCACCTATTTTGACTGTTTCTTTCAGGGTACACATGTTGAAAATAGAAACTCATATTGATGAGTAATAAAAATAAATTATTCAGCCGGGATCAGTGGCTCAGCCTGTAATCCCGCGCCTTTGGGAGGCTGAGGTGAGTGGATTGCCTGAGCCCGCGTGTTCGAGACCCGCCTGGGCAGCGAGACCTCATATCCACAATAAAATCAAAAAATTAGCCGGGCGTGGTAGTGCGCGCCTGTAATTCCGGCTACTCGGAAGGCTGAGGCAGAAGGATCACGGAGCCCAGCAGGTCGAGGCTGCGGTGGCCGGGAGCGGCCACTGCACTCCAGTCTGGGTGACAGAGTAAGACTCCAACTCAAAAAAAAAAATTAAAAAAAATAAAATTAAAATAAATAAATTATTCCACCAGCAGAATGTTTAATCAGATATGTAGGATAATGAAAACTATTATAATGCTGGTAAATGTAAAGAGTCTTACACAATCTAAAAGATTGTTAAAACTAGACAAGTTTAATTACTTGAAAAAACTTTGTGTAGATTAAGATGATAACCCATATTTCAAAGAAAAGCACATGGATTTGAATATTTCATGGAATAAATATTAATTTAGCTGAGATTTGGAGGGTTTGTAAGGCATTGTTGGCCAAGCATGGGATGTTTTCCCATGGTATGGTATGTGAAGTGTGTTATGTGATACACAGAAAAGCATTTGTATTCCCATATTTATCTTAATGGATATGAATATGTTTTATGTTTCACCAAGCATTAATTTTGCAGATATTATTTTTAAGAAAAAATTCGCATAAGCAGCCTAAATAGTGTTTATTTTCTGAAAACATCAACAATAGTTGTCCTTAACTATGCCAGTGAAAATTTTTGAAACCTTGGAACCTGAATGTATTTCCAACATATATGATAAAACATAGATATAGTACATAATATATAAATTACTGGTATAGATTTATACATGGATGACTTCAGGGCCAGCAATGACCCATGCTTGGAATATTTGTTTGGAAATACTTGGATTATGTGAGTCATGGGAATTGTTACAATGAAAGAAATTATTCCATCTTCATTCACAAAGTTGGTCTTTGCTGGGCAGCAACCATTTGAGATATGCACTATCATTCAAGAAAATACTAATAGACTAAGTGAACTATTTATAATAATAAACCATATTAAAGGAATCCCACTAAATTATCAAAATTTATTTTCTCTGATCTTGAAGAGATTGGAAATGACAACAAAGTTACCATGTATTTGGTTGCTATATAGAAAATTATGGATTTGAGTTTCAAAAGAAGCTCATGTGCCTCTGGGCTAAGCATTCTATTTGTGACATGCAAGTCATGATTCAGACAAGCTGGACAAATATTCATATTTTGTAATTGTATTTGTTCATTTCAACAACTGAGATCTATTCTTAAAAAGCACACTAGCATCATCATTCCCTTTGCAAGACAGAGTGAATATGTTGATTGCAAATCTGGAATTGTGAGAATACTTTAAATTGCTAAACTGTATTGTTTCTTTATCTGAACAACCAGCTTTAAATCCATGAGAAGAGCACACTGAAAATAATTTTAGCATTAATTGGAGGTACTTGAAAGCGTTAATAAAAGTCTTTATATGCACATCCGTGAGCAGGTTGATAGTTGCAATTGTACAACAAAATTATTTTTCATCATTCTTCAGACATTACTAAATTCGTTTATATACTCAAATGAACATAATTTAGACATCACTTCACATGGTTTCTACCAAGAAAAAATTGGAATAAAATATACTTATGTCATTTTGTGTAGGAATTGATTTTCAACATCCAAACCTTTTAAAATCATGGCTAAATACACTTTTCTTTTTTCTGAATATGCATGTGTAAATTAAGAGTCCTAGTGCTGAATGATATTGAAACAAAAGTTATCATCTTTTGTACACAGATCTGTTTCATCCACAACAAAGTAGTATCAGACAAATTGTTCTTTATATTTACCTATTGCTTATTTCTCTTTTATCTATGCCTGCCTGTGATATGTATATGGAACTGGGGACATTGAAAATATCCTACAATGTCAGCACAATGATTAAATTTATATGTTAAGAATAGCAGAACAAAATGATAGAAGAAACCTTAGGCTTGTAATAACACTGAGAAGGAGACATTTCTTTTTGTCTCTGAAAAATATTTTTCTGCACTGGTTATGTGAGAAAACAGTATTTAGTTAAGTTCCAAGAGGCAAGTTTTTGTTGCATGAAACTAAATGCACGTATAAATGTTTCAGAGAGTAAGCAATTATGATAGACAGTCAGAAATGTTATATTCAAATCCAGGACACAGGGAAAGATTAGTTATTTCTTGAGACTATTTCCATAATAACGCCTCCTACTATCAAGTGGAAAATGTAACAAACAGACTGTATAGGAGATACACTGAGGCTCTTTTTGTGGGAATGAAAAACTGGAAGACCTTACAAAGATCATATCCAATCATAGTGACTTTATTTACATAATTTTGATTATTTCAGTATTTTATGAAATAGAACAGTATGTAAGATAACATAGACAGAGCTGACATAGGCATAACTGACAAGCCACAAGGCCCTGACAGCTAATAAATTTATTTTGAGCACTTTTATTTTAAATGTCAGTAAGATCACTCTTATTAAACTTTCACATTTTATATGAATTAGAACAGAAATAGAAGAAAAGTGATTTTACTCAACACAATACAGAGATAAAAAGAAAACTTTGAAACACATATTAAAAGATAACTATAAAAGAGTACAAGTCTAAATATACATGCAATTAGTGTTTCATAGTTGTATAATTCAGAAAATGAGAAAGGGGAAATATTTGCTACCACAATGTTTAAAAATTTAGAATTGTCCAAAGACATAAAACTCAAATTTATAAATGCCAACAGGATAAATGTAAATAAATCTATATTTGCACAAAGCACAATGAAGTTGTTAAATGTCAAAGACAAATAGAAATTCTCAATACTACTGAAGAGTAAAGAGAAAGCACCTAATTAGAAAATTTTTTTAAAAGAAATTAAATTTATATGCAGATTTCCAATAACAACAATGGGAGTCAGAAGACAGTGGAATTATATCCTAAAGGTACTAGAGAAAATGTGCAGAATAAAACTACCTTCCACCAAAAAAAGACACAATAAAGTCTTTTAGTAAAACAGAAACTGAGTGTTTATTATCAATAGAATTGTGATAAATAAATATACAAGAATGATTTCAGATGAGAGGACATGACCTAGATTAACTGTTATGCAAGCAGAAATAGTAAGCAAAGACCCTGATACATGTAAGTAAATTAAAAATTAGTAGTCAAAAGAAGTATGAAATTAATATTGTCCAATAGTTGTTATTTTAGAAACACATGTTGGAAATGAGTTTGATGGCTATTATGATTTTCTATCTTAAAATGTGTTGTTTAGCATAACAAATTAGATTTCACACTGCAGTTATTTCAATAAGTGAATTTGCTAAATTAGTCTATAAAAACTCAGATTAATTGCCAACCAGAATTTATTTTTGCAGCCAAAATTAACTATCCTGAATTTGGTAAATTCTAGCCTATTTTTGCAAGGATCCCCATGAAAAACCTTGAGAATGTAGAGCTAATTAAATACTCAAATAAAATTAAAGCATGTTTGACAGAACTTCTCACTCCTTCCTGAACTATTTCAAGGACCACTTTAAATGATGGACTCCTATACTTTCTAAATTGTGTACATTAAGTACTTTTCTGGGCATAATTTCATGTTTTACCTTACTACCTAAGCTATTTAAAAATTTTATATAAATGTTTTCTTGCCAAGACAATCTGCTAATCTAGAAAGAGATTCTTAATGAAGATTGAGTGTGATTTTTATTATAATTCACGGCTATTCCACTTTCTACCTTAATGAGAAATACATTCGAAAAAATATAAGATGGTTTATAATTGTAATGACCTTCATTATTGCCTCATCAGATCAAATCTGACATTAGTCCAACTTAAATATATTATATAGACTATGTTACTTGTGTTATTAATATAATCTATTAAAATTTATTAGTGTCATAAAAGTTGTTATGCAGCAAGAACTTCTGAACAGACAATATTCAGTTTGATTAAATCAAATATATTACTCATTATTTCTTTTTAACTTGTAATTATATTTCTTTACCCCCAAAACACCATCACCAACACCACTACCACCAACAGCACTGTGATAGAACAAAAAAGTCAAACATTTTCTTATATATGAATAAGCAGCTAACAGACACCAGTCACTGGTTCTAATTTCTTGCCTAATAGACTGGCTAGAAATTAACTCTTAAAAATCAGTCATATTTTTATTTGCTCACCCCCAAATTAACAGTTTATGGTTATCAACTTTACAAAAGAAGTCATCATCAATGTATTTAAAAAACTAAGGAGGGCCAGATGCAGTGGCTCACACCAGTAATTCTAGCACTTTAGGCAGCTCGGTGGCTCAGCCTGTAATCTCGCGCTTTGGGAGGCTGAGGTGAGTGGATTGCCTGAGCCCCCGGGTTCAAGACCCACCTGGGCAACTTGGCGAGACCACATCTCCACAATAATCAAAAAATTAGCCGGGCGTGCTAGTGCGGGCCTGTAGTTCCAGCTACTTGGAAGGCTGAGGTGGAAGGATCGCCTGAGCCCAGCAGGTCGAAGCTGCGGTGGCCGGGAGCGGCCACTGCCTCCGTCTGGGTGAAAGAGTGAGACTCCAACTCAAAAACAAACAAACAAACAAACAAACAAACAAACAAAAAACAAAAAAAAGAAGGTTGAGGATTGCCTGTGCCGGTGGGTTCGAGACCAGTCTGGACGATTTGTCGAGACTGCATCTCTATAATCAATCAGAAAAGTAGCCAGTTGTGGTGGTATGCATTCGCAATTCCAGCTACCTAAAAGGGTGAAGCAGAAGAATCACCTGAATCCAGCAGGTCAGATCAGAGGTCGCCATTAGAGTGCCACTTCACTCCAGCCTAGGCGAAAGAGGACAGAGTGAGATTCTGACTCAAAAAAAAAAAAAAAAAAAGACTAAGTGGTAAGACTGCTTACAAACATTTATAAAAAGATCGAGCATTTTATTGAATTGATCAAGATATTACAATATTTCAAGACATTTTTCTGTTTTTATTTACTCAAGCTTTTTGAAAATAATTGTGATAGCTATCTGTTTACAGTTATCTTGCCATTTTTTGGTCTTTAATTGCCCCACTAATCTATACTGGAGCAAATTCAAAATGTTTTGCTTGATTTTAACTACTCACATTTTAAAAAGTATCTCAACAATTTCCCTACTTCACTATTAAAATAGATGGCTTTTTATTTGAGGAACAATATGATGCATTTTATCAAGGAGGAGCTTGATAAGGACAATAAATTCAATTCCTTTGCCCAATTCTCAGCATTCAGGCCATATGTATGCTATGCTACTTAATGTACTGCATTGTAATTCTCTGCAATTTAGCTCTCATTCCTCATTAAAACATGGGCAATATAAGACAAGAATGCATTTTATTTTATCTTTTTATTATCAGCACCTGGCAGTCTAGTGGCACATATTAGGTGATCAATATCTGATAAATAAATGAAGCAATAAATGATTCCAATTAGGATGATTTTTATTTGGAACAAGAGCATATATAAGTAAGTACTTTCCTGAAGGTACCTGTTTTAAAAAATGGGAAACAATGGACAGCAAATTAAAACAAATGATAATGAAGCTTATGAAACAGTTTTTGTCACTGTGGTTATTGTACATCAATTGTCAATTTAATTCTTGCTCATTGGAAGAACTGAATATAAATCACAAAGTCACTGAGATATTAATTTTATTGCAGAAGTCTTGCCAAACCTTATGAAGTTGCTCCCAATTTTCAGATGTGGATCTTTAAGTGAATTTGAATCAGCAAGCTTTATAATTGTTATCAGAAATCATATTTTGGTTTTAATGACCATTTTGCCATTTACTCTTTTTTTTTTTTTTTTTTTTTTGAGTTAGAGTCTCACTCCATCGCCCAGGTTGGAGTGCCGTGGCACACTCACGGCCACCCCGTCGTCGACCTGCTGAGATCCTTTCATCTCAGCCTTCCAAGTAGCCATAACCACAGGTGCTCTGCCATGCATGGCTAATTTTTTATGTATTGTGGAGATGAGGTCTTGCTAAGTCGCCTGGGCTGGTCTTGAACCTGCAGGCTCGGAATCCACTTGCCTCTGCCTCCCAAAGTGCTGAGATTACAGGCTGAGTCACTGAGCCTGGCCCTGCCATTTACTCTTAAATGACATTTCTGAAAAATGTATTCTTTTTTGTAATATATATTTTGTTCAATAGAGTTTGATCAACCTACATTATTTGCCTACATATGAAATTAAAAGTACTTTTTTGGATTCACTGTCTTTCTCTCTCTCTCACCAAAACACCACTAAATGGAAGTATATGAAATTCACTGAATGTGACACATGTTCTAGAAGCACTTCACTGCTCTGCTGATTTTGCTAATCGGATAACCCTATTTTTTCAAGAAAGGGAAGTGGAAGCTATATAAGTAGGTGTGTAGCTTATTCAGCGATTGCACATAATAATCAAGTATGTATTTGTGAGGAATCTGTTTTCTAGAGAGCAATAGATTGTGAAGACATTGCATGATGAGATGATTCGAGTAAACCGTATAGCTCTTAAGGGATCACAAAATAATGAAGCTCAGCACTTACTGAAATTGCAGTCTGTGGTTTGAGTAAAAGTGTTGGTTTAAAAAGCATAGGGAATTTTGTGTAAATCTTAGAGACTGAAACTATTTATAAGTCCCTAGTAGCCTCAAGGATTTAGTAACCAATATACCCAGTTGATTTAATTTCTAATCTGATAATATAATAACAGACCTATACTCTCTTCTTACATTTTGGCCTTATTTTATTTACCTTACTCAGTTGTCCCACTAATCCCTGTGTACTTACTTTGATACGCTATGTCATTTGAAAATATAAAAAATATCCTAAAATAAAATGAATAAATCCTGGCACAAAGATCTCGAACTCCCCCTCTTGCCTTTACGTGTTTTTTCTATATCAAACTTTCTGAAGTATAATATAGGTGAATTTAATATCTTTTTAATTCCTAGCTAATCTTGCAGGTAGAGTACATTTTGCAGAATTAGCTTTAATAGCAATAAAGATTTTTGCTGAACCTTTTCTATTATGATTCTATTTTTCAGGAATAGGATCAATGATTGATTTTTCTCTTCAGTGGAAATCTGAGTAAATTTTACTGCAAGAAAATAAGTATATTTTCTTAGCATAGTGATAGTAATATGTGATGATGCCAATATTCAGAAAATATGAGAGTTTTCATTACTGAATATGAAGAGGATCACCATAAATATTTATATTTTGATATAATTAAATATATAAAATTACCCATTAAAATTTATCCTGAGGATTTCCTTAGCCTTTTATTATTTTTCATTTTCTAGTTCTAGTCTATTCTCTTACTCATGGAGCTGCTTTGACATATTCAACTTGCTTGTGTTCTTCATCTTTTGGATGACTGCTTTTAAGCTGATGCTTTTGACTGCAACACATTTTTGTTGGTAGATGCACTTAAGATCCAATACAAATAGATTACCATCTTTTATATTTAAATCATTGGTGGATTTTGTCCCATTCTAAATTTAAATTTTCAAATGACTATGTGAAAAAAGTAGATTATATAAAAGAATATGTGCCACAAATAAATATCCATATAAGGATATAAGAAAACACACAAATGCCTTCACAGGGTGGACTATTAATATAGGTATGTGTACTTGATGGATAGAAAACAACAGAAGCGAAGAAACTTGGTAATTTAGCCTATCTCCTGCTGACATACAGTAATATGCAGCTATAAGAGAATTATCAAACTAAACAGATCGATAGCCTGTACATGGACAAATTTTGAAATCTTTATTCTATGTGAAGTCAAAGAAGAGAGAGAATATCGTTGGAGGGATCCTAAAATGTGCCTTGGAAAAGTTTTTGAACTGTAATAGCATCTGCACTATCAATGATAATAAAACAAAACCACAGAACACTACAAACTAATGCAACATCATAAGTAAAAGTTTTAATTTGGGAAACCTCACTGTATACTAAAGGAAAGTGAACGGTTGTCACTTGATAGATGATGCACAGAGTACAGTGCTGTAAAAGAAGAATGATTGTGTTCATGTCCGGGATAAGCTTACTCCAGGCTTGGTACTATAGAATTTATTCTGTAGGCAATGATAATTCTTTGCAAGTGCTGAGCAGGGAGTGTTATGATGATCAAAAAAAGCACTACTAGGAGATGAATATAGCAGCTCTGTGTAAAATAAAATGAGGTAGGTAAAAAATAATAAGTCATAAGAATTAGAGTGGTGACACTAGAATAAAGTGTCATTGTTCTTTTTAAATTGACAGTATTTGAAAATGGGTTGAATGCAAGAAACAAAAAAAAGAAAGCAAAAAATTATCCCAAGCATCCGAACTGGCATGAGTCTAATATCTTGATACATTTTAATAAATAAGAGCTAAAACAAAAATAATGGAGTTGGTATTGAAGATTGATGCTGTATTTGAGGTTCCAGACATTCAAGTAGAGATTATGATAAGCATTCATTTAGACATTTAGGGTCAAACTGAAGAAAAATCAGTTTCAGAACAACTATATGTTGGGTGCATTTGTTCAATATTACACACATAGCCGTTATATCTAATGTAAGTTCTAAATGGTGTTTTATTATTTGTCTTTTCCAAAGATAAGAATGCTAAAGGCATATGGGCAAGTAATTTAGTGAAGACTAGTCACTAGTCAATGTGGACCCTGTGCACTTTCAATTTCATAAAGACTTGGGATATAATGGTGTATTCATGACTAAATAATACTACCGTAAATAATAGTGGAATTAAAGTAGAGGTGGCAGAAGAGATAAGAGGCATAAGAGGTGAATGCATGAAGTACTTGTCCTGTTGGTAAGAGGAGAATTAGATGAGTATAATATCAATGAAACAGGAGAGGAAACTGAAGAAGGAAAACAAAGGAAGTATGATGTCACTGAGGTCTCAATCACATACATCTGAATGGCTAGCTAAAGTGTAAAGTTGACACCATTTCTACCATGTATCCAAATTTACAAATGAAAATAAAAATATACAATTGTCTTTGAGTTTAGGGAAAAATATTCTATTTCTTAAAGGTATCATGAAGACATGTACTCTTTAATGATTTCATGGAAAATACAGCAGTAGTAAGAAGAAGCAGTGAAAATTTAATGAAGATTTTAAATTAGTACAGCATTGCTCTAAGGAACTTAGCATTTCTCAATATCCATTCTAAAGGAAATTACAGCACCATTATAAAGGATAGATATTTTACAAATAAGGAAAATGATGTCCAGAAAGTTTAGGCAACAAATACACATAAAGAAGTCACATAAACAAACAAATGCCATTAGTGGTTCTCTTTAAAAAAAAAAAAAAGGAAGAAAGAAAATTATCACTTTTACATGGATGTTCACAGTCTGATCTTTTCATTCAATTTTTCTTTTTGCTGCATTGATGGTTTCTATCAGAATATGAATAAACTGATACAAATTTGTGAGCTCTGAATTATTTACTCTTGGAATTATTTCAAGTTATTCTGTACATTTTAGTCTTACTTGCAGAACATCTGTATTGTATTTGATAGTGGATGTCAGCCTAGAATGGAACCAGAGCTTACAGCCAACCTTAAGGTTCTTTCCTTTTTCTTAAAGAGATTTAATTGTATTAGGGAATTGAGATTTAGCGGATTTTAGTTTTGAAGACCATTAAATGTTAGACTTGTTTTTATTTTCTGTTTAAGTACTCTATCAAATGAAAAATTTGCTGTCATCAAAATTCATCAAAATTCCTTAAAGTTGCAGATTATCACCTAGAGTTTCAGTATAAAATATATACTGTATAAAGATCAAGGTTTGGAACAGGAGAGACATGGGTCTTGGCATAGACTGAAAAAAACTTGCAAGTCTGGACTAACCAGGAGAAGGTTTTGTTTTGTTTTTTGTCCCTGTGTCTTGGGCCTCAATATAATATCTGTGATGTCTGGTAAAAGGGAGATTTCTTACAGTGCCAGACTCTCATGAACAAAACACAATGATGTTGGCATAAAGTTTTAATAATTGTTCTAAAATACAATTTGTCAAAAGAACGCTAGTGTGAGGAGAAACTGACTGAGCTCCTCAGCCCTGGGACAAAATCCAAACACAGATTTATCAATCTCTATGTCCTTCCTTCTTTCAAATAAAAATACTTTTTTAGGTTTTAGGTATCATGATGAAAATTATTAAATAGTTAGCCATGTTTCCAATGAGAAAAAAATATTTTCAATATTGATCAGATAATCATAGGATTTTTTGTAGAGTTTTTATTTTCTGGGAGACAAAGTAAACTTAGCATTTGAGACTCAGGGAAAAGAGATTGAAGGTTAGAATCAATGTGTGACTTACCTCATCATCACAGCCAAAGTGATTCCTGCCAGAAGCTCAAGGGGCCTCAGTGGAACATGCTATTTATAAGTCTTAGATCTTAAACCATGGCAGCAAGGTGATCTTGAATAAATATTGGAAAAAACACCAAATTGTTGAACTCCTCATAAAAGCACTAGAAAAACTGCGAATAAAACAAAGCCAAAATTTTAGAACTTACTACTTTTAAAGAGAATACCTTCTAGACATTATTAGAAGTGTTGCTGATGGAAAAAAAATGAGTGGTTTAAGACATTTTCATCAATGCAAGGAACTGATCAGAATTTGACAAATTCACATATGACTAAGGATTGGTGGAAATTGTCAAGTGGGGGGTCTGAAGATCATAGACAAATCTTGATTAGAAAGCAATTTGGTCAAGCTGACAAAATATTGTCTCTGACAAATAGATCAGTAGATATTTCCTAAAGCAAACAATAAAATTATGTATTTGTTTCTGGTCTTGTCTTTTCCTCGTACATGTTCCCTGGAACAAGCAACTAAATCATGTTGACACTGGTGGATGACATTCTTAACTGAGTCAGGTTGATATGCATGTCCTCAATCATCAACATGAAAAGAATGTTTCCCATTCTTAGTGTTTCCAGGTCTCTTGTTTTGATTTCTCCAACCTCATTTTTCTCCATGCTTCCATCTTCTCTCCTTCTTTTGGACCCACCTACCTCACTGGCTCTCTGTTGTTTATACATTTATTTCACTATTTTACCTATCCAGACCCCATAAAGATAGTCTTTTAATTCTTTCACCCTCCTGCCTACACTTTCTCTTTATTTGTCTAACTCATTAACTTTCAGATAATTACCTTCTAAATTCAGTCTCTTTATTAAGCTGTTCCTTGTTCATCAGATATGTACCAAGTTTTTTAATTGATTGGAATACTTAGACCAAAGGCAAGCATAAATAGAAATATTAATTCCAAACTATGCATAATTTTAGAAATCATCACTTTAAAAAAGCATTATAATTAAAAAACTTAAAATAACTAAAAGTTTTAAATAAATAAATATTCATAGGCTAAATTACACACTATTAAGTTGTAATATTAAAAAATAAATTACAGTATGGAAATTTTACATATCATGACACTGTGTATATAGGATAAAATAGAATAAATGGAAGACTGGCAAAAAGTTTTAAATTATTAAAATAATAAAGGTTACATTAACCAATGAATAATTACAAAAGAAAATAAAATATACGACTTCAAATTCCTTATGTAACTTTTAGAAATTGATCATGAATTTGCCTCAGTTTGCCTCTAAATTTTCGCTTAACATGTTGTATAATTTGTATTTTTAGACCACAATGTAATGCAAACAAAAATTAGCATGAAAGTAATAAAATTTAAAATAGTTTAAATAATTATTGTTTAAATGTGGGTATTGAGAAAAAAGCATAAACAAACTGTTTAGAAGAAACAATGCATTTCTGGTAGTTAAATGGTTACAAATTCTTAGAAACTTCATATTTGAATTTCAGTGAGTTTATAACTGATTTAACTTACAAATTATGACATAAATGACATTATAGATCATCAAAGACTAATTCCTGAAGGACAAGGTAGTCCCCACGTTTTTCTCTCAGAGAGTTCACTCAGGGCCGATCTACTGCCATTTATAAAGTTACATACTTTGTGATGGCCATGCTGGAAAAGACATTTATAGGTTTTGTCAGTGAAGACTCTCTAAGATAGGAGTAGATGCACCATAGATGCATTAGGGAATACACTATGAAAGACAAAAAGATGGTGTATTCAGACAGCAACATAGGTCTTACATCAGTCAACTGAGAAAAGGAAGGATTGAGTATATAAAGCCTCAGAACAACTTGCAGCTGTGAAAGATCTTAGATCACATTGATGAAAATCCTTCAAGCAAATGTTGCCCATTTAAAAAGCCCATATTAAGCAGCAATGAGTTGGCAAAAATATACCCTCACCATGTTCGGATATTGTCTGTAAGGATTCTCAGGGAATGTGGTTTTAAAGGAAATTCAGGATTGGGTCCAAAGTGACAGTAGCTGTCAAAGTAAGAAGAGTGAGTTTGAAGAATTAGTCTGCTGGGTCAGAAATTTGGGTTCAAAAGAGAATCCACACATAGGAAAAATCATGAACACAGGCAAGGTGAAGAAAGTGGAGAACAAAACACCTTTTAAGATTAATGTCACTGCAGCTTTACATTTCTGGCAGAGCATTTCTTAGAAATGAAATAAAGAGAAGGTCTTGGACCACATATAGACCAGGTGACATGTTGAACATTGCACTGGAGGCCCTGCTCAGTAACTGATGACTTATAAACAAGAGCATAATATTTAAAAGCAATGTTAGAGGACTGGATAAAAAAAAAATGTGGTATATATACACAATGGAATTTTATCTAGCCTTAAAGAAGGACAAAATCATGAACTTCACAGCAACCTGGATGGACTTGGAGTCTATAATACTGAGTGATGTATCACAGAAACAAAGAACTGAGTATCACATTTGCTCACTCATAAGTGGGCATTGAACAATTATTGTAATACTATACGAAAAGGATTAGCCGGGCTCGGTGACTCAGCCTGTAATCATGCGCCTTTGGGAGGCTGAGGTGAGTGGATTGCCTGAGCCCGCGGG
>NW_007231556.1:75808-138141 GCF_000164805.1 Carlito syrichta | reverse complement strand
GCAAGACCTCATCTCCACAATAAATCAAAAAATCAGCCAGGCGTGGTAGCGTGCGCCTGTAATTCCGGCTACTCGGAAGGCTGAGGTGGAAGGATCGCCGGAGCCCAGTGGGTCGAGGCTGCGGTGGCCGGGAGCGGCCACTGCACTCCAGTCTGGGTGGCGGAATGAGACTCCAACTCAAAAAAAAAAAAAAAAGAAAAAAGAAAAAAGGAAAGGATTGGCAGTAGCAAGATTGGCAGTAGCGGTGGCGGCAGGCAAGGTTGGCAGTAGTGGGAATCTGCTGGGGCGGGGGTCACAACTCATCAACAAGGGTATCAGCGTAATTTATACACCTAACCCTGAATTGTACCCCAGATCTTTAAAATAAAAAAAAAAATTAAAAGAGAAAAAAAAAGCAATGTTTCTAATTGCAATGGGCACCGATGCAGGGAGCATATTTAAGAACCAGCAACAATCAGAAAAGAAGATGATAGCATATTGTGAACCAGAGCGGCAATTGAAGAGGAGCATTACAAAGAAATAAGAATTGATACAGTTTGTGAAAGTAAATTCAGCAGGATTTAATAAATTGTTTGATCTGGATTTTGAATAGAATAGGGTACTAAAGAATATCTTCTCAGTTACTAAATTTTAGTGAACCTAGTTGTAATTACAAATTTGAGTGAGTTTGTCTTTTCAAGGATGATCTTCCCTGAACTCTTTGAACTTAGATAACTAAGGTCATTTTAGGGAGAGATCTAAGAAAGAAACAAAAGAAATGTGAACAAGAAAAAAGAAGGACAGAGAGCCCTTCTACTAGCGGGATAAATAAAGTAAAAAGTGGAGACACAATATGTACTCACTTAAAAGTGGGAGGATGGTTAGAAGTCAGGAAGTGTTGAGTTTGTGTTTATTTAAGCACAAATTTCCATGTAAGGTTGTTCTCTGAATAGCAACCTTGAAATCTTAAAATGTGAAATGATAGCTTAAATATCTTAGTAACCCCCTTAAAAATAATAGCAGAAGACAGGTACACCCTAATTCCTAAATGATCATATACAACATAGAACTGAAATTAAGTATTTGGGGAAATGTTACAATAATAATAGCTGAAAAAATTTTATTATTAAAATGAAAATACCTTGATATGCCTTTGGGGAAAGAAAGTAAGAACTGAAGGAATACTGTCCCCAAACAATGACAACATCAAGGAATTAGACATATGGAAGCAGACAGACAAATCAGGAAATACTGTGTAGGAATTCACAGTCATTGATGGAAGTTTAAAGCTGACAGAGGATACAGAATCAGATTATTGCCAATTGTATCCAGTTTTGTGAGGGGTAGAGAGCCAATATCTGCATTACATAGACTATTTGTAAGTAACAATCTATAATCTTACTTGAAAACAGAGATTAATGTTTCTATTGTTGTGTAATAACAAATTGCACTGATTCTTTTAAATAATTAAATAACATACACAGTATAAACATGTATGGACACTGAATTGTGAGAACATGAATTAAAATGTTAACAGTGTGGCTCTTGGGTGGAATTCATATTGTTGAATAATCTACAGCTTTGAAAATTTAGAAGGTCATTCTGGCATTTCTTTTTTTTTTTTGCAAGGCTCATTGCATCTCCTTCTGAGATTAACTTTACTGATAGTTTCTCTGATGCTGGATGGATGTAAAAGTAAATAATTTTAATGTAAGCTTAACAACTAGTTTTGTGAGAAAGTTAATAATATCTGTTATAGTTAAACCTCCTTTCTTTAGATGGGTGATTTAAGATGCAGATTGACGTTAACTATTCACAATTTAAACACACACACACACACCCCAAAATATATTCTAATTGAAGTGAGAACAGTGAGGAGTAAACATAATTCACATGTTGAAATCATCTCCAAAGTTTTCAGTGTAATAAAAACTAGTTTGCAGCTGAAGAAGAGATACCTATGCAGAGATCTTTCCTATTCTATTAAGAAATCTTATGAACTCTTTCATGATAATAAATAGCTTAGGATCGTTTTTACTTCCTGTCCTATATCCTACATTATTTATTGTCGTGAAAGGGTTAATAAGCCTCAAAAATAGTAAACAATTCACTACTTTGTTGTCACATTTAAGCCTGTTAAGCACTATATAAATGAAAACTGTTGTTTCTCATTTTCTATAGTCAAGCAAATGTATTACATGCTACTGTTAATAGGAAAGACACTTATGCACTTGCCTAAACAGCAATTCCGTTCTTAAAGAACAATGATAAATGCTCTTTCTTTAGAACGAGAATAAGAAATTACTTGACTACAAGCCATTCACTCTAGTATTATTAATTATGCAGATAATTTCATGATTTAATGGAATTTAGATAGCTTTGCAGGAAGCTTTGTGATTTAGCAATACATGGACAATTAGCTAAGGAATGTATCATGTATATTTTACCCATATTTCTTGATATCCCTCTCTGAGACATTATAAATATAAAGAATGAAAAAATATGTATTAGTCATTTTTGAAAACTGAAAATGTCTTCTTTAATTATAGGAAACATTCTGTCAAAAAACATATATTTTATATTAAAATTGATTTTATAGCAAGACCAAAATATGTCAAAGTACCTTGTGTGTGAGTAGTAAATTGAACTACTTCAAAGAGGAAAATTAATTAGAAAAATGGTAAGAAGTTAAGAGTTGTTTGTTAGAACTAGATCTTCTCATTTTTGAATTCCCCTAGCACTTTGAGCTTTTTATGTAGCACATACTAATTTATCTCTTGCAATATAGTTATTTATTCCTTTGCCTCTTTAAACTGTTATTTTGTCTATTTAAACCATATTTGCATGGAATAGTATTTTATGCCAGCTTCAAAGAGACCTAAGTTAAAGTTCTTGGCAGATTTGCTTAGAATCCTGGGCCTCAGTTTTCTTGTTTGAGAAATGGGGAAAACAAAACCTTGCAGAGTTTTCTCGTCATAGAGATAATGTAAGTAAAGCCCAAGCAATATAGAAAGAACCCACTGAAATTTATTTTACTAGTGTGTAAGCTATGTCTATGTTTCTTAATATGAATCTATGATGAATAGTGTTGTGAAGAATACCTATTACATGGTAGGACTATTTATTACCCAGAAAGACCTAGAAATAAATTAATAATGACATAATTTGAGAGTTTATGTATGTCAAAGTCAATAGATTAGAACATCAACTAATGAAATAAACACATATGATATAGCCTTTGTCTTTAAGAAATTATGGCAAAATAATGTATAATGTATAAATAGGTTTAGACTTACTTGTGAATAATAGAAAACAAAACTAAAACAGAAGTGACTTAAGATAGAAGTTTATTTCTCTCACACAAAGAATTTCAATTAAGTGAGCCAGTGCTGGTGTGGCCCTGCATGGTGTGAGAGACTCAACCATTCCTTCTGATATAACTTGGAGGGTTGTCCACTCCAAATCTTATGTTGAAATGTGATCCACAATACTGAAGAAGTGACTGGAGCCTGGGAGCAGATTTCTCATGAATGGTTTTGTGCCATTATCTGGTAATGAGTGAGTTCTCACTCTACCAGCTTACGTGAGAGCTGGTTGTTTAAAAGAGACAATAGCTCCTTCTCTCTCTTTTGCTTCTGCTTCTACCATTTGACTTGCCTGCTTTCCTTTACCTTCTACCATTATTGTAAGTTTCCTGAAGCCTCACAAAAAACAGATGCTACACCATGTAGAATCGTGAGCCTAATAAACTTTTTTTATTTATAAGTTATTTAGTCTCGGATATTTCTTTATAGCAAGGCAAAGAGACTAATACAGAAAACTGGTACTGAGAGTGGAGTGTTGCTATAAAGATACCTGAAGACAGTTTTTTTTCACCCATGCCAACTCTGGCATGTCCCCCTTTCCATTACCCCTTCTCTCGCTAATAAACTTTGTTTAAAAACAAAACAAACAAACAAAAAAAGATGACTGAAAATGTGAAAGCAGATTTGGAACTGGTTAACAGGCAGAGATAGGAAGAGTTTAGAGCATTCAAAAGAAGACGAGAAGATGATGGTAAGTTTGGAACTTAGAGAGAGATTAAGTGGTTGTAAATGAAATACTGATAGAAATATGAACAACGAAGTTCCGGCTGATGAGGTCTCAGATGAAAATTACTGGGTACTGGGACAAAGATCAACCTTGTTGCACCTTAGCAAAGACCTTGCCTGAATTGTGTCTTTGTCCAAGGACATGTTCAGACTTTCTATTTCTCCTTGATTCAATTCAGGTAGGCTATATTTTTCTGGAAATTTATCAACTACATTTAGGTTGTCAAATGTGATGGCATATATTGTTCATAATAGTCTGTATGGTCCTTCTTACTCTGATGACTCTGTTATAACTTCTCCACTTTGTTTCTGACTTTATTTATTTGAGACTTGTCTTTTGTTCATAGTTATTCTAGCAAGGAGTTGGTTGATTTCATTTTTTCATGGAACCAACTCTTGGTTTCATTAATTTTTTCATGATTTTTCTTTATGTTTTTTTTCTGATCTTTATTATTTCCACCCTTTGGTTAATGTTATGTTCAGTTTGTTCTTTTTTTGTCTCCTTAGGTGTTATAATAGGCTATTTTAGGGGGAATCATTTTTCGTTTTTTGGTTTTTTTTTTTGAGTTAGAGTCTCACTCTGTTGCCCAGCTGGAGCGCAGTGGCTGCTCCCGGCCACCGCAGCCTCGACCTGCTGGGCTCCAGCGATCCTTTTGCCTCAGCCTTCCAAGTAGCTGGAACTACAGGTGCGCACTACCACACCCGGCTAATTTTTTTTGATTTATTGTAGATATGAGGTCTCGCCAAGTTGCCCAGGCGGGTTTCGAACCCACGGGCTCATGCAATCCACTCACCTCAGCCTCCCAAAGGCGCGGGATTATAGGCTGAGCCACCAAGCCCGGCCATTTTTCATTCTTAATACAGCCATTTATTGTCATAAACTCTCCTCATAGACCAAATTTTGCTGTACCCTATAGGTTTTGATATGTTGTGTTTCCATACTCATTTATCTCAAGGTCTTTATAATTTGTTTAAAAATCTCTTGTTTGAACCATTGGTTGATCAGAAGCATGTTGTTTAATTGTCCTTATTTTGAATATTTTCTTTCTGTTGATTTTTTTGTTTAATACCATTGTGACTGGAACATATTCTTGGTATTATTTCAATCTTCCTAATTTGTTAAGGCTTGTTCTGTGACATAACATATGGCTTATCCTGGAGAATGTTCCATAAGTACTAGAAAAAAATATATATTCTGCTGCTGTTAGATGAAATATTCTATATATGTCTTCTCGGTTCATTTGGTCTGAAGTGCATTTCAAATCCAGTTTTCTTGTTAATTTTTTATCTGGCTGATCTATGCATCTTATTCTATTAATATCCCCAGCTAGTATTGCGTTGTGATATATTTCTTCTTATGCTCATTGATATTTGCTTTATACATTTAGGTGTTCTGATATTCACTACATATGTATTTATAATTGTTAGGTCTTCATGATTTATTGACCACATTATTATTTTATAATGAATATTTTTATCTCATAACAATTTTTGACTTGAGGTCTTTTTTATCTGATGTAAATATAGCCACTTCTTTCTTTTGATTAATATTTGCACAAATTCTCTTCTTTCACTCCTTCATTTTAATCTATATGTGTTTTCAAAGTGAAAATAAGTCTCTCATAAACAGCATACAATTGAATTTTTAAAAAAATCCTTTCAGCTGTTATATGTCTCTTTATTGGGGGAATTTAATTCATTTACATTCAAGGTTATTATTGATAGGTAAGAACTTCCTCCTGGTATTTTGCTGTTTACAGATGCTTTGCTTTATTTTTCCTCTTTTATTGTTTACTTTTGTGATTTGATAATTTTCTTTAAGGCTAACTTTTCATTGTTTTCTCTTTCTCAACTGTATATCTGCAGTAATATTTTGCTTTATGATTACCATGGGGCTACCTAGAATATCTCACAGCTATAGTAGAAAATTTTAAGCTGTTAACAACTTATTCTCAGTTGTTTACAAGTACAATAAGCTTTTACTCTGCTGTTCATAATTTATCTTTTTGCCATCACAATTTACAAATTTTTACATTGCATTCTACTTAGCAACTTATTGTAGCTATAGTTGTTTTTGACCATTTTAGCTTTTAATCTGCACACTAATATTGGAAAATTTACACACGATTATTACAGTAATAGAGTATTCTGAATTTTATTATGAATTTGTCTCTATCAGTGAGTTTTATAGTTCCACATCTAGTCATGTAGTAATTATTATCTTTTGTTTCTGATTAAAGAAAAAGTATTTTTTGTAAGGTCAGTTTGGTGGTGATTAGATCACATGGTTTTTGCTTGTTTGAGAAAGATTTTATTTCTCCTTTATTTCTAAAGGACAACTTTTCTGGGTAATGTATTCTCTTTTTTTTTGAATTGGAGTCTCATTCTGTCACCCAGACGGGAGTGCAGTGGCCGCTCCTGGCCACTGCAGCCTCGACCTGCTGGGCTCCGGCGATCCTTCCGCCTCAGCCTTCCAAGTAGGTGGAACTACAGGTGCGCACTACCACGCCTGGCTAATTATTTTTGATCTGTTGTAGAGATGGGAGTCTCACCAAGTTGCCGGGGCCGGTCTCAAACCTGAGAGCTCAGGCAATCCACTCACCTTAGCCTCCCAAAGCGCGGGATTACAGCCTGAGCCACAGAGCCCGGCTTGGGTAAAGTATTCTTGATTGTCAGTTTATTTATTTAGTTAAAATATTCTTGACTGACTGTTTGTTTGTTTGTTTGTTTATGTATATTTTCTTTTAGTATCTTAAATGTATTATCACATTCTCTTTGGGCCTACAAGATTTCTGCTGAGGAATTCACTGATAGTTTCATGAGGATTTCCTTATATGACAATTGATGCTTTTCTCTTGCTGCTTTAAAAATTCTCTCTTCATCTTTGATTTTTGACATTTTATTTTATTAATTAATTCATGCATTTTTGAGACAGAATCACTGTTTTTCCCAGGCTGCAGTGCAGTATCTGTTCACAAGTATGATAATAGCACATTTCAGCCTCAAACTTTTAGACTCAAGCAATTCTCCTGCCTAGCTAAGACTACAGGTGCATATCATTGCACCTGGAGGTTTTTGACATTTTGATTGCAATATATGTTAGCTAGGACCTTTTTGTGTTTAACCTGTTTGAAAATCTTTAAGCTTCATGTATTTGGATGTCCATATCTTTCCCAAGACTTGGGTAATTGCCTGCAATTATTTAATTAAATAAGATATCTGTACCATCCTCCTATCAGTTGTCCCTCTGGAATTCATATAGCATTTATTTGTTTAATGGTCTTTGATAAATCCAATATGTTTTCTTTAATCTTTTTATTTTTTACAACAACTCTGGATGGGGGTGCTGGCTCAAGCCTGTAATCCCAGCACTTTGGGAGGCCAAGGTGAGAGGATTGTCTGAGCTCAGGGGATTTGAGACCAGCCTGGGCAACTTGGCAAGACCTTTTCTCTACAATAAATCAAAGATTAGCCAGGTGTGGTGGCGCATGCCTGTAGTCCCAGCTACTTGGAAAGCTGAAGCGGAAGGCTTGCCTGAGCCCAGCAGGTTGAGGCTGCAGTGGCCATGAGCATGGCACTGCCCTCCAGCCTGGGTGACAGAATGAGACTCTAGCTCAAAACAAAAACATAAACGAAAAAAATTCTGACTGGGTTACTTCAAAAGACATGTTTTCAAGTTCTGACATTATTTCTTTTTTTTTTAATCTAGTGTAAAATTGAAGTTCTCAATTATTTTTTAAATTTTATTTTGCTCATTGAGTTACTCAGCTCCAAGCTTGCTGTTTGAATCTTTTCAAAAATATCTATAACTTTTTTAGATTTTTTACACTCATATCATGAATTCTATTTCTGATTTCATTTAAGTGTATATCTGTATCTTCTAGTATCTTCCTGAATTTTCTTACGATAATTATTTTGAATTCTTAATTTTTAAAAAAATGTTGTTTTGCTCATTGTGTTTTTCAGTTCCAAGGTTGCTTTTTGGTTATTTTTTGTGATATCTATTACTTTGGTGAATTTTGCACTCATACCATGAGTCATATTTCTGATTTCATTGAAATGTGTATCTCTATTTTCTTGTATCTTACTGTGTTTTCCTTAGATAATTATTTTTGAGTTCTTATTCAGGCAGTCTGTAAATTTCCATTTCTATGGGGTCAGTTAATGAATAATTATTGTGTTTCTTTGGTGCTATCATGTTTACTTGCTTTTTCATGTTTCTTGTGGTCCACTGTTGATGTCTGTGTATCTGGTGAAATAATTCCCTCTTCCAATCTTATAGAATGCCCTTTGTTAAAAAAAATTTACCTGCACATGGTTCTTATTGTGTTGGCTGTGTAGGATACGTTGGCTCTGGTTCCAGGTGGGCACAATAGTATAGTCTCTGTGTACCTTCTTAGGTTATAATAACAACAGTGATGACTGCTGGTATCCCACTGGCCTATACTACAGGAGTTTGTGAGAGTAGTGATGGCAATATAGATTGTTAGGATTCTCAATATCTAAGAACTTAAGGATCTTTCTAGACTCATTTTCCCCATATTTGACAGACTTAGTTGAGAAGATCTCTATTGCCATTGGGTTTTACATGGGCCATAGGCAGCTAAAGTAATGTCCCAAGGCAGTTTTGTTCAGTGTGGTATGGATCTGCAGTCCTGGGCTCACTATGTATTGTTGAAGTACTGTGGAATCTATTACATGAGAATAGGTTCACTCTGTTAGACATAATAGATTTAGCTCTCCCACCAAGCCTAGGACTATGATTCTGATTCCTATAGCTTAGGTCCAGGGGCAGGGATGTAGCTGTTACTCTGAACCAGGGGGTAAGGGTGCAAAACTCGCATGACTCTGGAGAGAAGGACTATTCAAGAGACTTAGGCCCAGAAAAGCAAGGAATATCTGCTATTCAGCTTCCAGAGCCAACAAGGCACAGTGGAAAATTGGTCACTAGGAAAGTGGGTACTATTTAGTAGTGACTCCAGACCCTGGAATGTTGGGACACTGCCGTGTTCCAGATTCTGTGGAGAAGGGTATAGTGGCAGTAAAGACACATGAAAGTTGGAACACAGTTGTGGCTGGGGCTCCAAGGGACAGTGAGTATAGCAATGTTGGCTTCACTCCTTAGCTGTCCCTAAGGAGTGAAGCAACTCAGACACCAGAGGACTGGTCCAGATCCAGAGAGGCAGGGTGCTGTGGCTATTCAGCCTAGATGAGGAAGTGAGCCAGTTTGTCCAAAGCTATGTTTTCCTGGAGGCCGGGCACCATGTAGAGTCAAGCACAAGAGTCATATTTCCTTCTCTGGGCTATACCTCTAAATCCCTAGGTTTAAGGCACTGGGCTGGTTCATGCATCAAGGTGGCAGAACTGCTCTGCCAGAGTTCTACATTGGTTCAAGTGCTGAAGTCTGGAAAATTTTTTAATTAAATTAGAGATTCCACAGTGACAAATATTGGCAGTATCTATTTGTGTAGAAAAAATGATGTTGCTCAGTAGCTTTCAAATTTTCAGTTAACGTTGATAACACAACAATAATTTAGGGGTGGATCCAGGAATTTATATTTATTAGAAATATATCCATTTTAAGCAGTAAAAATATATTGAAAAGCAACAGCAGCAACAAAAAAGAAAGAAATGAAAAATAAATCTTGATGCATAGTTGGATCTAGAGGCATAGTCATGTCAATAGGGTTTTATTTACTTCCTGGTCCTGCTTGTCATGACATAATATCTTCATTTAATGGAGGTAAAGAGCATGTGCTAATCTAGATGCTTCTTCATCTAGCTTAACAACTCTAGTTAAAAGAAACATTTTTCCCTGTTAGTTACATTAGAGAAGCCCCAGTGGGAGGGGGAATTACTGTAGATCAGCTTCTATTGTACTCATTCCTGAACCAATTACTCTGACAAAAGAAGTACTATATCCTGTTTAAAATTGACCAGAGAACATTTTCCCATGGCTTCCTTAACAAACTTCTTCACTGGATGCCTTAAAACGTCAAAAATGTATTCCTTCACAATTCTGAAGGCTAGAAGTACGAAATCAAGGTGCCATCAGGGCCATGCTCTTTCTGGAGACTCTAGAACTGAATCTGTTTCATTTTTCTTGCCTTTTTCTTAGAATGCAGTATGACCAGCAGTTTTTTTTTTTTTTTTTAATTTTTCATTTCTTGGCTAATTACACACATCTCTCCAATCTCTGTCTTCATCACCACATGATAGTCTCCTTAAGTGTCTTTATATTATTCTTTATGTGTATCGATCTATGTGTGTCTTTTTTTTTGTCTCTTCTTATAAAGACACCCTTGCTTTAGGGTCCACCCCAATGACCTCATTTTGACTTCAACAAGTAGCTTGAACAAGTTTTCAGAGATTCTATTTCCAAATAAGGCTGCCATGCATACTGAGAGAGAAAACCTGCACATATTTTAAGGGGAGACATAATTCAATTCATACTAAAAGAGTGCCAAGATTGAAAGCCTTACCAGAATCACATATTCACCCCCTATGGTGAAAGTAGATATAAAAATTAAAATGTAGATATTTTTACCTAAAGAAGAAATGGTACATAGGTAGATAAAGTCTAAAACTGCCATAATCCACATTGAACAGAGTATAGAAGTATGGGCTGATACAAGACTGAATTCACATCTTATTGCCACTTTCTATTAGCTTTGCAAAATTCAAAATTTACTTAAACTTGAAACCATCTCTATAAATTTTATAAAATTAACCGTGGAAGAAGGAAAGGGGGATAAATGAAAATAAACCAAGCTTGCAGCATATCTGCAATTAATCTTTAGTCAGCTTGCTCTCTTACCTGCTTCCTCACAGTTTTTTGGTGCCTGCCATTGTTCTAGAATCAGGCATACCCTGTCATAATAGTATAGTTCCTTTTAACCACTCTGTAAATAACAACTTAAACATTGTGAAACATTGCTTTTCATCTGAGATTTTCTTTCAGGTTCTACATACTAATGAAATGTCTGAAATTAGCTGGTGTAAAGAACCCCACTGACACCAACTGATCTGAAGGACCCTAACTGATGCCAGCTGGTCTGAAGGACCATACAAGGAGCTGACTCAGAAATGCAGTTTTCAAATCCTGATGATTTCATCCCCTTTATCCCAAGAAATAAACAATCCCAATTTTTTCAGTCCTTCATCTTTCATGATCCTCTTCAAAACCCCATGACAGAAATCCTCAGGGACATAGATTTGCGGATCCTTCCCATCCTTCTCTTGGTTGCTGTGCAATAATTGCATGCTTTCTTTTCTGGAAACTCTACTGTATCAGTGTATTGATATTTTACTGTGCAGTGGACATATGAACCTGTGGTCCTGTAGTAAACTAAGTCTCAGGTTCTTTCATTATAAAATAACGTTAGTGTTATCTACACCATATGTTCTGAGTGAGGATTAAATGATTCAACACATTTAAATGTAACACGATGGATAACATATATTGCTTGTTCCAAAATGTCTGTTTTATTATAATTATTGCCACATTAAATGCATTTCAATTTTTGATTCCTTGCCTGTATACATAGACATACTTATACTCACATACAGAAACTAAAATTCTTCCATCTATTTATAAGAAGCAACATAAATATTTTTGCTTTTCTGAATGACAAAGACTTTCTGAGCAAGGAAAACTGGAACCTGGGTTTAGGAAAACCTTGTATTAGACTTGGAGTCGTCTGCTAAAGAATCAAGTGCTTACCTTGGAGTGGAATGGACTGGTACTCTTTCTTTTGAGAAAATGTATTTACATTGCAATTGGAATGATATTTCCAGCAAAAGAGCCAGTATTTACACTCCAAGTTAATTGTAAACAATGACTAGGGAGCAAATGTTTCTCCCTCTCTCAGAAGAGGGAGGAGGTAGCAACTTTTCAAACCATCCTATATTAATGGCCAGATTCATAATTGCAGGGTTCCTCTACCATTGCATGCCCTCTACATGTAGGATGACATTTGGCTCTCATCATGTTTCCTTTTGGGAATTGAGGCAAGGACAATTTATGCAGTTATTAGTTTAAATCATAATAATCTGTCTGGATCCAGATGCCTCATTCATGCATTTAGGATAACATAAACATGTATTATAAATTTATTAATATAAAAAGTGCTTCTACATGCAATAAAAATAATATGTACTCACTCAGCAAAGAAACTCTATTTATTTGCTTTTACTGTCCAACTCCACATCCAGGGCTTTTCTTAAGCAGCTTCATTTCTTCGTATCAGACCCAAATATTCTTTTTCAAGGTCCATCAACCAGTGTCTAAATGATCAGTTTAATTGCCCCAGATAGCTTTTCTTCAAAGTTAGAGATAAAATGGGACAACTTATAGTAAAATGTCCATTTAGGAAAAGAGGAAAAAAAAGTTCTGAGAAGAACTTTGGGACCCTTTCCTATTTTATCCCTCATGCAGTTCAACGGATGTGAGGATTTTGTTGAAATGGAAACAATAGAATGCTTCTATTTACTAGGCTGAGAGTTTCTCCTAAAAAAGAACTTTGTAAATGCTTAGTTTACAGATAGTGGATTTGATTTATGTAGATGCTGCAGATTTATAATCAAAGTCAGGAACTGCTGTCACCATAATAGGTTCCTTTCCCAAGACACTAGTTTGCAGCAGAGAAACAGGTTTAATTGTAGGGCTTGCTGATGAGGAAAAAAGGGGAAACCTTTACTTTGTCTCCTCTCAGAGTTTGAGGTTAGAATTTTTAAGGGTTTTGAAGTGGGCCGAACTGCTGAAACTGATTAGTCAAAGAATGCAGGGTGAAGTCAGGGAACAGAAATGTGAAGAAACTGTATTCTCCTGTTGATTCTGTTTCTCTGTGGAGGCTTCAGACTGGTTACTGTCAGTTGTTTTACTGGAATTAAAAATCTGAAGAACATCTTAAGCAATTCTTAAACAAAACACTTATAATTCTAGTCCTAGTGATCCTACCTATCTTAAATACATGCCTTATGATTCTGTTGATGAAAAGATGCCAAACTGTAAAATATTTTAAGGTGGTTTATTCTGACCCAAACTTGAGGACTTAAGCCCAGGAACACCCATCCTCAAAAGGTCCACTGTGTTTGAATGATGGCTTGGTTGTATATAATTTAGGAAGTCAGAAGTTACAATAAACCATACATTAATACATGCGAGATTTTCTTTCATTTGGTCCAGGAAGGAGGGACATTTCCAAGTAAAGGTTTGCAGGTTGTAGGTGATTCACAGATTTCTTGACTGGTTATATTTAAGGCATAGTTCTAGTTCTTATTTAAGGAATTTTGAAATCAGGAGAGAAAATTTTTGTTGTGATAAGGGGACAGAAAGACTCCAGGTTTGTTGGCATATAGATGAAGTCTTATACTTGGCAGACTTCAGAGAGAATAGATAAGTGTCTTACAAGGCTTCCTTGAGTCTGGGATGGTTTTTCAAGGCCATAAAATATTTTGGATTCCTTATTTATTTTTTATGTGATGCTATGTCAGAGTTAGGTTGGAAAACACACTGCAGGTACTAGGGTATAAAACCCTGTCTTGTGAGTTCTTATCAGGCTGTGACTCCCCAAACCTCCTAGATAAGAATCTGGATAAGAGAAAAGAAGACAGATTTAGTCCTCAATTCTAACATCAGAAATCCTATCTATGGGGACAACAGGATTGCAAATGGTGAGTGCTACATTACTTTCAGTTACAAGGAACTGAATCAATGTCCAGCCTGCTTAATATTTAATTATAATTATGTTTCTATCTATAATTTTTATTGACCCTGTGAATATGACTTCATTGCTTTAAAACATATTATTTTTATTTGAAATCTACATTGTAGTTTCTCTTTAGAGCCAAAAGCCTCCATGTTCTAACTATTCTGCTGGACCCAACGCCAATGCACTTTATGTTAGCCTTAGGAGAGGAAGATAAGGCAGAGTTTTTTTGTTTTGTTTTGTTATTGAAGTCAGACTACATCCAGAGAGAGGGGTCTTTCTAAGTAAGATCTGGGTTATAAATAGTAAGGAAAGCACTGTGATTGATAACTCCTAAATAGCCACTTGGAATAGGAACAGGGCAATTCCTCAAAGGAAAGGGAGACATTCTGGGACCAGCAGAGAAAGTATAATGAATGGAAATAAAATATTATGGCTCTAGCTACCATATCCACTATAGTAGCTAATGGACTTGTAAAATAATTTTCCAAATAAAATGATAATCTTTCTTGGGAATTACATCAGGCTATCTTAAAATTATATTTTAAGCCTTAGAAACATAAATATTTTTAAAACTACATGTCTATCAAAGCTATCTCATGACTATAATTAGACTACAGAGTAAACTTCCCTAGACAGTGAAAAAGTCTTAATCTTTAGACCTTTTAGTGTTTTGTTGTTGATGATAGCTATTTCTTATATTAATTATCAAATTAGCATTCTAATTTCAGGTATCCATATGTGAATTGTATTAAAGTGAATTCACCACAGATACTGTGATACAATGTCAGATGTTTGGCAACAACTTATTTCTGAGCTACAATCTGAGTTCTGTATACTTGGTGTTATCTGTTTGGTCATTTTGTTAAGCTTACCTAAATTAAAACAAACAAGTAAACAACAACAAAAACTTCAATTCTATTTGAGGGAGAGCTTTTTGACCATGGCTGTGTAGTATGTCATCTTTGCCATCTGTCTGATATAGTGTATTTATAATTTCAACAGACACTAACTCAAGGTTTATATAATGAACTATGACCTTTTCAGAGATAGGAACTCTCTAGCAACAGCCACACTGAAATGTATACATGCATGATCCATGGATTAGTCTCTTGAAGCTACATGTTTACAAATGGTGCTTTTGTTCCGACATGGAAACATCTCCCTCCTTTTTCTAGTACACCTGGAAAATTATTTTTTTCTCTAAGGTCTAGATATGTAATCCTACATTATATCTGGTAACTCTGAGTTAATACTATGTGCATTTTAAAGATTACGGTGTGTGTAGGTGCACACATCTTATATCTCCACTACAACTATACTTGTATTGTATCCAGCTGCCAACTTAACACCTATGCTTAGAATGTAAGATGGGCATCTCTCTGCTAACTTGGCCAAGCCAGTAGTTTCTAATTTCTCACATTCTCAACTTAATTTTCGCAATGTTTTCATAAACCCGGAAGGGAAACTTCCATTCCACCAAGTTGCTTAAGAGGAAAAAAAATTCTAGGAAAATATTCTTTACTCTCAGTATGTTTTCTTGGCTCTATCAGCAAAATATATCTGATATCTATTCACCATTCTCCATGCTTCCTGCTAATTCCTGAGTCTCTATCACCATCTTTTCTTGATTAGCTCCTTCAATATCTTTGTATATTGTCTCCCTGTGTCCTCTTAAGTCTCCTTTAAAGCTCCAATTCAACAGAAGATAATCTAAAAATATAGATCATGTTACTTCCTGCTTCTGTTTAAAACTCTGCAGTGCTTCTCATTATGGTCAGAATACAGTTCAGACTCCTTACAATGGTCAACACATGTCTACCAACCGGGCCTTTGCCTTGCTGCAAAAGGCTTTTATTGTTCTCCAACCTCCTTCACAACCTCACAGCTGTGCTGACCATATTCTTTTCTACCTTGAACTGCCAATCTCTGTTATTATCTACAATTTTTTTCATATTCTTTCACATTTACCATCTTCACATTTGCATTTATCTCTGTCTATAGTGCCCTTTTTAGGTGTTTATGGCTCACTTCTATCCAGTCTGGTATTAGAGTTCTCTGTTCCCACTCAAGGTCGATGGGAAGAGGGAAGAATAGGTGGCCTTCCCAGAACAACTCAGTCAGTATAATTGTGTTAATTTATTGGTAACACACATCACTTTCTGAAATTGTTTTTATTTTCAATGTACTTACTCCTATATTTCATTGTTCTTTTTTCTAGGATGTAAGATTCTTGCGAGCCGGGCTCGGTGGCTCAGCCTGTAATCCCAGTGCTTTGGGATGCTGAGGTGAGTGGATTGCCTGAGCCTGCGGGTTCGAGACCTGCCTGGGCAACTTAGCGAGACCTCATCTCTACAATAAATAAAAAAATTAGCCAGACGTGGCGGTGCGCGCCTGTAGTTCTGCCTACTTGGAAGGCTGAGGCAGAAAGATTGCTGGAACCCAGCAGGTCGAGGCTGTGGTGGCCGGGAGCGGCCACTGTACTCCAATCTGGGTGACAGAGTGAGACTCCAATTCAAAAAACAAGCAAACAAAGAAAAGATTCTTGTGGACAGCAAAATTGCGTTTCATACTCATTCCTATACATTCCACATCCCAAGGTTGCCTGAAACATAAGGACACTTACATGTTTGTTAAATAAATGCATTTCAATCATTTTTACATGACTTTTCCCCCCTCAACTAGACTAGGAATGTTCTAATGGAAGAAGCTCTGCTTACTCACCAGTTCTCTCACTCCATTCTTAACAGAGACCCAGGTGCTCAGAAATGGAAGAAGAGGAAACAGGTCGACTTACAGGCTGACAACATAAGGAGGAGGACTTGCTATAGAAGAGTCTTCTTAGAAATGAAATAGTTAAATGACTTTGGAGTTCCAAAGCCCCATTGTGATCAAAATGTTATGCTGAAATCACTGTCTAGAGGTCATATATTAAATAAGAAAGAAATCTTTAATTTTTTAAATAAAATATTTTAAATAATTTTACAAATAAAAAATTTTAAATAATAAAATAATTTAAATAGTTAAATCTAATATACATGTTAGTTCTTAGTACTACTACTTCAAATAGCTGCTAAATTATTTCACATATATTGACTTTTCTTAAGTATTAGGAAGACTCAGCCTTGTATCTTGAGACTATGAAGCTACTTGTGGATGTGAAAGAAAAGTCAAAATCAGAGACAAGTCAAGGACTGTTAACACTTTAAAGGTAATCCATTGTTCACTGATTTGTTCAAATAAGCTAAGGAGATGAATGCCTTGATACCATAAAAATACACAATTTATAATCCTTAAACAAGATTGAGTTAAAACTGGATGGTTTGTCATCTGTCATCTTTGCACTCTTAGTGCAAATGATCACAGTTTGTTGCTATAGACCCATCAGAATCTTCTCTTTAATTCTCCTGTTTTTCACGATGCCAGAGAACTACAGCACAATATATTACATACAAAACAAGAGAAAAATAAAATCAAAAAAACCCAACAGATTGCATTATAGATTTTCCATAGATATAGGTATTACATGCTAGTAAAATCAACATTATCAACTCTTTGTATTTCTACTTGATCAACTTTTTAGCAATGTTTGCAGTGATCATTGGATCATATTTAAAAGTTTTGAGTAATTGTTCTATTCATAAACTTCTAAATAGTTAATACCACTTAATAAATAAAGTTACTAATACATTATATTTTGGTACTTTTATCTTTAATATTGGTTTACTTTTACTAAGATAATATTAGATTTTCAGAAAGTGAAACTGTAGTTTTCTTTTTTTTCTTTTAATTTTTTTCTTTTATTTTAAAGATGTAGGGTACAATTCAAGGTTAGGTATACAAATGTTCATTATGCAAGTACCCTTGTTGATGAGGTGTGCCCCCTTTCCCCAGGCACAATCCCATTACTGCCAATCCCACTTTCCCGCCCCCCCTCCCAGCAGTAGTTTTCTTAAACTGTCTAAACTCTTTGGACTTCTGTTTTTCATCAGTCACCAGATGAATCCAAGCTCTGTGGCCAAGCAGTCTGAATTCCACATTATTCTCCTCATTTTCTAGCTGTACCACCATGAATTAATTCCTCAGCACTTAATTTTCCTAATAAGTTTGCATTTAGAATTAACTGTGTATGCAGGGCTGATGAAAGTGTTACAAACTAAGAGTTCAATAAATATTGCTCATAAAATTATGTAATTATACTTTTCTGTTAACTTCAGAAGAAAATTGTTGAAATAATTTGGTACAAAATGGATTTAAGGTGCTAAAATCATCATAGTGAAGTCACCTAGGATATAATGTTAAAGTAATTGTGTATACACAGCATGATTCTATATATAAAGTCTTTATTTTCTTAGTTTGGTACATTCATGTTAACAATCCAATAATAATAATATAACACTAACTACCACTAAAATATAAATGGAAATTTTGCTTCTGGAACAGAGCCAATGCAGATAGTCTAAGACTAGGCTTCTATTACCAAATAGTTAAAAAACAAAATAAAATATCCATGGTGTGGAAAAAACAGAATCAGTATAATAAAACTGATTCCTAATAACAGGGTTCCCTTTTTTACTCTGTAACCAGCGCACTCTCTCTAATTCCATATTTTGTTTTCTTCATTCAGTGCTGTTTATACTTAGATTTTCACAGTGTTACTTGTTTTTTCAAAACAAATATATACAATATTACAGATCTTTCAGTGTCTGTGCTTTTCTATTTTACTCACAAACTACTTTTTTTTCTGGAAAAAAATAACACACACAGCTTCATGTGAAAGAAACTAAACAATTTTGAATCAACTTTAAGTATGGCTGATGTTCCACTAAAATAAGATACTTCTTTCACGTTTAAAAGTATGACCTATAAGCAACTCTTTGTGTCCCCTTCCACCATGGGAGTTTCTCTGTCCTCTCAATAAATCCTGCTTGTCGGAGACCCGCTCCGACCGAGGGTGGGTTAGGACCCGCTCCGGAGAATCTGGATGGAGAGAAGAGACCACTCGGAGGCAGTTCTTCTGGGAAAAGTCTGATCAGGACTGAAGCCAAATTTTATTTGGACTCCTTCCAATTTATATACCATTTTCTATACCCTCCAAAAGTGTGATAATCACTTGCTGGGGGCGTACAAATTCCATGCATATCACACTTTACAAACTATGCATCACAAGACCATCACGAGATTTGCAAGTTCCAGGCAAACAATTCGAATTCCATGATGGCTGTCGTGCTTCACAAAACCCACATTAGGGTCACAGGTGCACAATTTCAATACAGATTGTTCAAAGTGTTTTCCATAATGTTCAATAAATCATTCATATTATACTCTTTGTTCTAAACCCTGATTAATACAAAAAACTTTCTAAGTTAACTCTAGGTTCAATCCAAGTTCATTGACTCCTAATATTTTTTAACGATTAATATTATCAACTTAACACTATACTATAATCTATAATTTACTTAAATGACTTAACTGTTAGTTATACTATTAACCTATTATGATTTAACGTAATGCCTTATAATTCAGTTAAAACTTATTCTTAAACTACCAAACTTTACTATAATTCATATGAGTTTCATATGTCTAAACTTTAATTTTTATATAATATAATGATTGACCTTTAATACTATGCTATATCCTATTAAGCTAATACCTCATCATTAATTCTTTTATAAATCTTATAGTAACTATTATATTTGAATAATGTAGCAAAAGGAAACAAAACAGCAAGCATAAATTTACGCAACTATGAGTGTATATGTATATATTTTATCCTAACAAGTCTACTCTAAAAATCAAATAGTAGCTGTCACACTCTTGAACAAGGAAATGCATGGCCGCCATGACAGTGGCCATGGGCTGAAGCAGACAGAGTTTCGGTATTTAACGAAACAAAAGAAAACGTTCTGCCTGGCTATTTAGTTTCTAATCTTACCCTGGGGGAAACTGCTTTCGGGAACAAGAGCTGACTAACCAGTCTACCAGGAAATAGAAGTTTAAAAATGTCTTGCAAAAGGAGTATAACTTAGAAAGACAGAGAAAAATAATTCTGCTGTGCACTTTCCATCAGGCATATTGATATTTACTTATAAGTTTTACTTCCATGTATGCACACTGGTCACTAATCACACACCAATATTATAGGTATAACTGATATCCTATGTCAGAGGCGATCTTCCAAATGGGCCTTTACAGGCCTCAGCCATGTAGCTATAGATGTTGGCTCCCAACACCTGCTTTCTAAAAAAAAAAAAAAATGACCTAATTCCATGCTATGATATGGAATAGTAATTCAATAATAGTAATACATTATTTTATAAACTTGCAGCTCAGTATCTATCTTTCATTTTAATAAATGATTTAGACACCTTTTTAACAAAAACACGGCAGTTTATCTGGTAAAGGCAAATAATTTAGCCTAACTGCACAATAGTCTAAAAAATATTCAAGAAATAATTTGAAAGTGAATTAAAATAATCTTGTATACTTAACCTATATTCCAGAAGATTTTTCTTATCAGAGATGGAGCTTTCTGTCTTAGTACCCTCTTGTTTTACATTTCCAGTCACAACTCTATTTATTTTTATTAAAGTTTTAAAATGTATTTGGAGATATCTTGGGTCATAAAATTTAACTTTAGCTAATGAAACTGGGAGATTCTCATGAACTATCACATTTATGCACACAGCATGCAGTCTAAGTGAGATTCTCCAAATAAATTAGTAAAAATATATAATTTAAGATGAGAACATTTAAAGGCTAGGTCAAAAATATGGATTTAAATGTCCTTCTGCGTAGAACCTTACAATTTGTGCTATACTTTTCTGTCTGTCCTTTGATTGTATGCACCTCAAAGTAGTTTCTTATGACAATTTTCATATCTTAATAAAATTTTCATAGCTGGGCTCGGTGGCTCAGCCTGTAATCCCGCGCTTTTGGGAGACTGAAGTGAGTGGATTGCCTGAGCCTGCGGGTTTGAGACCCGCCTGGGCAGCGAGACCTCATCTCTAC
Source organism: Carlito syrichta (assembly GCF_000164805.1). NCBI lineage: Eukaryota > Metazoa > Chordata > Mammalia > Primates > Tarsiidae > Carlito > Carlito syrichta. The sequence goes on along the minus strand of NW_007231556.1, from coordinate 117,350 downwards.
AATAAATCAAAAAATCAGCCAGGCATGGTAAATAAATAAATAAATAAATAATAAAAGTTTCATGTCAGCATTTTTTTCAGTTGACTTTTACTTTTCCTGATGCATCTATGTTAAAAGTATTAAGTGGAAAGTATAATCATATTAACGTGTCTATTCAAAATCCATGCTTTGGTGGTAATCACATTTCTGCCATCCAAACACTGAATTTTACTCAAGGATGAAGAACTCGGGCATTATGGACAGAACACTGGGCTGGCTTGCAGCCCTGGCTCTGAGCTCTGTTTTTGTTTGTGTGGGACCTTGTGCTAACTTGTAAGGGATTTTCTGATTAGTATTTCTTTTTTTTTTTTTTGAGTTGGAGTCTCACTCTGTTGCCCAGGCTGGAGGGCAGTGGCATGCTCCCGGCCACCGCAGCCTCAACCTACTGGGCTCCGAGATTCTTCCGCCTCAGTCTTCCAAGTAGCTGGAACTACAGGCACACGCTACCACACCCAACTAATTTTTGATTTATTGTAGAGATGAGGTCTCACCAAGTTGCGCAGGCGGGTCTCGCACCGGCGGGCTCAGGCAATTCACTCACCTCAGCCTCCCAAAGGCACAGGATTACAGGCTGAGCCACTGAGCCTGGCTCTGATTAGTATTTCTTAACATTTTATTCTTTTCATGTAAAAAAAATGGCTTTTATTTAGTAGGGAAAGCTTCGATCCCCTTTTTCTTATATTTTAAAAATTTTCATGCTGTGAAATTGACATTGTTTGTTGTACAGTTCTATGAAATTTAACACCCGTATAGATTAATATAGCCATTATCACACACAAACCCTGCCAACCACAGATATATTCCCCATAAGTATATTTCAATACTTCTGAGAATGTCATATAAGTGGAAATACATAGTAGTTAAACATTTGAAACTGACTTTTTTTCACAGAGAATACCATAGAGATTCTTTCTAGTGTGATATACCAATAGTTCATTCTTTTTATTGTTTTATTAGTAGTCCAATATATGAATATACCACAGTTTTTGTATCAGTTTACCCACTGAAAGGCAGCCAAGTTGTTTTGAGTTTTGCACAACTATAAACAGAGCTCTAAAGATAAATATTTATGTGGGCATAAGCTTTTATTTCTTTGGGTTAAGTACCTAAGAGAGGGATTGCTGGTTAATAGTGTATTTTTAAGTTTATAAAAAAATGTTGAATTATCTTCCTGATTGTAAAAATATGCATACTCATCAACAATATTTGACAGTTCTAGTAGTCTTGTATTCTTACATACACTTGATATATGTATTTGTGTATACACATACATATGCTTATATTACATATATACACATATACATCTACATATAATACATATAAATATACATATATGTATAAATGTATACACATACACATACTAGCCATTTCTAATAGATATATAGTTTTATGCATCATGATTTTAATTTGCATATCCATACAGTATAATAATGTTGAATATGTTTTCAAATGTCCAACATCATTACGAATGGCAATTGCCATTCATACATCCCGTTGGGAAAAATATTTGCTTAAATTTAATCTCTATTTTTAATTGGTTTGTTTGTTTTTATGTTGAATTTTGAGAATTATTTCTATATCGTGGATACAAGTTCATGGTCAGGTATATAATTTCTAAATATTTTCTCTCCATTTATTGAGATATCTTTCATTCTCTTAGCAGTTTTTTCCACCCACAGGAAAACAGAGTTTTAAAATGTTAAGTACAATTTGTTTTTGTTTTTATGGAGTTTGCTTTTGGTGCCTTGTCTAAGTGTACGTTGCCAAATCCCAGGACACAAAGACCATTTCCTATACTTTTTTTCTAAAAGTATTATTGTTTTACATTTTACATTCAGATATATTATACATTTGGAGTTAATTTTTTTATAACAATGATTGATGAGATTTAGGACAGCACTCCCTCTTTATTTATTTATTTATTTTTGTAAATGGATATCTAATTGTTCCAAAACAGTTTGCTGAAAGACTCAATTATTTTTCCAATTATTTGCATTACATTTTTGTCAAAAATCAATCAGTCCTATGTGTGTGGATCTACTTCTGCATTCTCTGTTCTGTTTTTGATCTTTATGTTATTCCCACTACTTTCTTCTTTCTTCTTTTTCAAAGTTGTTTTAGCTATCCCTCTTTACTTTACCAAGTAAATTTTAAAATCAGATTGTGTACATGTTCCATGAAAAAAATTATGCTTTGTGTTCCTGGGACAAACCTTATTTGGCCATGGTGTATTATTTCTTTTATATATAGCTATTACTGTTCTGTTGAGAGTATTTTTATCTAGTTTCATGAACTATATTGATTGCTAGTTATGTGTTTTGTTATTTTTTTCTTTTAGAATATGTCTGCCTTGTTTGGTAACAAGGTAATACTAATTTTATAAAATGATTTGGAGAGTGATTTTAGCAATAGTTTATTATTACTCCAAAGTTTTATTTAACTATTTGGTAAAATTCACCAGAGAAACTATGACTCTAATTTATTTTAATAGTTTTAAGAATTTATCTTGGATTTTTTTTGTGATTTGTGAGTTTGGAGTAATAATTCCATTCCATTTAAGTAGAGTTGTTTACCTTATTCTCTTATTATGCTTGTATTGCTATAAGTTCCATAATAATATCTTTATTTCAGGTATTGGAATTTGTGTCTTCTCTCTTTTTGATATTACTAAAATTGAATTAATTATATTGGTCTTTTGAAATAAACATCTTTTGTTTTCACTGTTTTTGTGTGTTTTTCTTTTCTTTTCTTTTCTTTTTTTTTTGAGTTGGAGTCTCACTCTGTCGCTCAGCCTGGAGTGCAGTGGCCACTCCTGGCCACCGCAGCCTCGACCTGATGGGCTCCGGCAATCCTTCCACCTCAGCCTTCCAAGTAGCCGGAATTACAAGCATGCGCTACCACGCCCGGCTGATTTTTTGATTTATTGTAGAGATGAGGCCTCGCTGCACAGGCAGGTCTTGTACCCGCGGTCTCAGTCAATCCACTCACTTCAGCCTCCCAAAGGCGCGGGATTACAGGCTGAGCCACCGAGCCCGGCTGTGTTTTTATTTTAAATTCCATTGATTTCTTTTTGTTTCCTCCTGCTTACTATAATTTTGTTTTATTTCTAGATTCAGACTCCACATTGCAACACACTTTCTATGAGTGATAGTTCTAATGTTAGTTTAGTTTTCAAAGCCTTTGCTGTGCTATTAGAATCTGATACCAACCATTGGGCAGTCTGGGACTTGGCTATAATTGACGGGTTTCTAAAGTCTTTGGTGGTAGACTATTAGTGTCCAATGTTTTGGATATTGTGAACAAGATCAAAGTCACCCATGCACACACAGTTTTGGGGTAAGGCAAAGAATTAATAAACTATGTCATGTTATTGTGTTCTGGAGTTCCTCTCTCTCTGCCATCTTCCCAGTACTTTCTGGGTCCCCAGGGTTTCTCTTTTTTGTCCTCTGGTTAGATAGCTAAAAGTACAGTTACCCTAATGTACTGTGATTTCTAAAACTGTGTCTTTGCTATGGCTAGCTATGGGAAGACAAAGGGGAAAAAAATCAAATTAAGTTGTTTGGAATTTCTTGAAGTCCTGAAAAAGAGAGGAAGACCTTCATTTTTGTCACTATGATGTGGTTGCTCTCTGGACACTCATTTCTAAACTTCCTGTGTGTTCAATCCAGACTGAAGAACACCAGAGGGAAAATGATGATCTCAACACATTTTGGTGGTGATTCAACCACTGATTCTGACCTTTCGAACCTGCATCCTTTCACTTATTGTTTATAATTCTCAAATAAATGCTCCACACATTCTGCTTATGATTTAGAGTTATATTCATGGAAAGAGACAGGGTGAAATGGGATAACTGTCTTACCCAGGACAGGAATCTCAGGCTAGCTAAATTTAACCTCTAAAATTTTGTCTGCACCTGAATTTTCCATATTCAAGTATTTCAAGTAACTGCAATGATATCAGATTTAACTGATGTTTTCGGACACAAATAAAAAGGGGGAAAAGGGAGCTAAGAACACGAAAAGTATGCACAACAATAGCTTACACAATAAAACTAAGTCATAAAAAAGAATAAAAAATTTGGAGGTGGGGCATTTCTATGTGGGAGAATAACATAATCAGAGTCCCAGTTGGAGTCATCCTTGTACTTTGTCATTCTCTCTTGTGAGCTACTTGTGTCCTGCTTGCAAGATGGCCTTCACAGTTCAGGCAACTTGTCCTCCCTAGACACTTTAAAAATGCCAATCACGATTAAGAACAATCCCATTCTAATGTTCTTCCTTCAGATGGAAGGGACTATTTCTGAAGTTTCCTCTCACAAGTCACCGGATAAAACCATTACTAAGGGAACTGTGGGCAAGACTGAATTACCTTGATTAGATTAGACCACCCAAGATAAATCAGAGTCTTTGATATTGCTCAACTCCAGGAGTATACACTGAGGAACACACGGTGAGGTTTCTCAAGGAGAATGGGGAAACAGTTATGACTGAGCAGGCACCCAGAGTATCAGCCTCAATATCTCTGTGAGCAAATACTCTGATATATTCAAATACTTTGATGTCCCTTGATATACCCTGGAGTCAATGTTGCATTCATCATGTCTAAAAATAGAAGAAGATGTCAATAGAAGAAGGGATTTACATAGATCTAGGCAGAATTTCAGTGAGCATTCACAAACAAGATATTTCCTACAGTAATCACTGTAAAAATAACTAAGATCCAGCAATATCCCTCCATGAAATTCCAACTACCGTCTATAACAGCAGTCCCAGAAGTATGCTCTGAAATAATCTAAATCTCTATCTGTATTTAAAGAGGAGATAAATAAAACATTTTCCCCATTACATCACAAATGTAGTTAGCAATTCTCAAAATATTTTTAGATAGCAGTAAAGAATGTATTTTAGCATACAGATTTCAGGTTATCTTCATATTTAAATGCAAGAAAGTAAAATAAACATTGGTATTTCATAAAAATTTTCTATATCATAATTCAAAACGTATGTGCATGATAAAAATGAAAATGATAATTCTGATGAATTTCAGTATCAAGGATTTAATAAATGATCCTACATAAATATTAAGCCCAAAGTATACATGATAGTGATATATCTATATCTTTAAGTTTGCATAAGCTAAAGATTACAGAATATGTTAAGATGATTCAAGAATTTTAAAGTTAATGTCCACAAGACAAAAGAAATTATAAGAAAACCTAAGTCTTACTATCATGTGGTAATTGCTATAATTGACCAGGGTTAGTATACATTAATAGTAATTTGTAATGTTAAACTGGATTTTAATCAGTTGTGGGATTTTAAAATATGTTCCTTAATAATACTATGGCTGTATTTCCTCATGTATAAATGATGACAAACATCTTTTACCAAGGAGCTGTTATGAGGATTAAATAAAACTGTACATATAATTATATATAAATTAATCTTTATATATTATTTACATATATTAATATATACATATACCCAATAAAAATTAATAAATATTAACGTCTTTAATAAAGAAAATGTTATTTCAAAAATTAGTAGGAACACAGACCCAATCTCTCACATTGAATAAAAATAAAGCAAGGCAAAGTCTCAGATCTGCAGCTGTCCCTTGTGGCCAACTTCTTTCACACTTTTGCCCCAGAAATCTGGTATCAGCCCCAGCTTCTGGCAGCCTGGCTTCCCTGCATTTCTCAGATGGAGTTTCTTAGTAACACCCAGCTTTGCTTAATTCCCATGCTTGTGCTTCAATGTGTTCGTGCAATGCTTTCCCCACCTTGTCTCCCTCTAGGCCTTTGCAAAACATCTTCTACTAGCACAGTTAAAGGGCAGCTGACCACCACATTAACATGTTTTCCCTTCAGCATGCCTGTTTTTAAGCCTTCCTCTATTACCTGAGCAAGTGCAGGTACACTGAATGTCAGCCCAGATACATTCCAGAGCTTTCCACAGGATGCTCCAACATGGATCTGAAGAAATCCTTTCAAGATAAAAAATTCCGTTGCCACCAATTAAATGTTCCCAAGCTTTAGTTGCCTTCTTCTATAAAATGTTCTATGCATTATAGTGTTATCAAAAAAGCAAAATAATACCAATTCATCTCAATAATAATTTGATGACAATGATGACATTACAGTTATTACTCTTTCTATTACTATCAGTACTTATTTCATTAACTTTACTAGAATAGTTTTCTAAGATTCAGGCATATAGTACTATAGTATTAAAAGAAAAAATAAACAGAATAGATTATTAAAAGTATAAACAAAGTTATTTTAATAGATAATTTATTCATAAAATAATTCTCCTAATACAAAGGGGAAAAGATAAACATGTGACCTTTGCATTGATAAGGGACTGGTGCAATTTTGCCTGAGAGTAGGTACTTGTGGTGTTGGTTTGCTGTTCTTCCTAATCAATCTCAATCTCCCTGTTTGCAGAGAAGCTGGGACTCTTTTTTCTCAAAGTGGAATAAGTCCTGATGAAGCTAACCACGGTCATTGTATACACCTTTCCAGTGATAATGTTAAAAATGGTCTTGTGACAGATTTTTGACCAATGATCTATCAAGAAAAATATGTCTGACCCTTGAAGTTTGGTGGTTGTTTCCGAACGCTAGGAAAATGGATACCAAGTGTTAATATTTTCTTTCTTCACTTTGGGAAGTTGTGTGAGAAAATAGTATTTGGAACTGTTACACCCATTTTGTGACTTAGAAAACTCTTAGCCACAGGTGCATACTGAGTGGGGCAGACCATAGCAGCTACACACTTTCCTGCATTAACTTACTTAAAATGCAGTCACACAGGTAGAGTTTACAATCCTTTTGAAACAACAGTGGCTCATGAAATAGGTCATTCAGATCTCTATGTGAAGAAACAAGAGTGTTCAAATCTTTCTTAAAAGAGAGAAGGCTCTTAGACTGAGCCCCCAGCAGTTTTAACCCTCCAACTAGTCTACAATTTGCCAGTTACAATTTAAGTGTATTTACCAGCTACTGCCTCCAGTGGCTTCTGTTCTAGGTGTGCTGAGCTGCTTTCTACCTTCCTGTATTTCCCGTATTCAGGATGATGGTTTATCCTGTGATCTCAGTTCTCTGATGGATATAGCTAAAGTAACTGATTATTAGTTTCTTCAATTATTCTTTTGTTGTTGTTAAAAGGGAAAAAGTGAAAACTTACAAAATTTTCACATATTAGAATGCATTTCTTAGAAACATGGATTTTAAGTTTTTTTTAAAGTCTGTATCTACAAATAATACTCTTTAACACTTAAGTTGATTATTTATATTCTCTTTCTTTTGCATGCACTAAATCCTCCAAAATTATTTTATAATGTAAACTAAAAATAAAATCCTAACTCCCTCAGCTCACTTAATGGACTCTTTTGTGGCCAAGAGGACCCCAAATAAACCTTACTATCTGAGTCCCCAGCCCTGTTGTTATGGGAGGTCAGACATGCCTCATTGTCCACCCCTCCTTTTGTGGTCTAGATATAACGACTGACCAGCATTCATGTTACAATGAGTGCATAAACCTGACAGAATGTACTCTTTGTGGCAACAAGACACCAAATTATAAATAAGACATAAAGGTTAAATCACACACCCCTACACTTAAAGAATAAACTATGTTCTAATTGCCAGAAGGTTTTATTTTTTTCTCAAGTATTTCAATCAACCATTGGCCTAGAAATAACCAATACTGAAACAGTTGCAGCTCAACCACCACCAGATATTCCCTCTTCCTCCGCCGTAACTACAGCTTTCATTAAATAAGATACTGATTTCAGTAACTGTCTTCTATTAAGACCATCAACTATGGATTGGTTCATACTGGTCTTTAGAGTCTGTGCACTAAAATTCTTTTTTGTCCCTGCTTCACCTTTTGATATATATGGCCTAATTGTAATACATTTAAATTTGTAAATGCATATTAAATTGTAATGCATTTAATATTAAGTCTCCACTTTCAAGGTAAACATGAGTCCTATGTAGCATGCATGTTTATTCAGTGGGCATGCATTAGGACCACCTTCATGAATTTTCATAGTTCCCCTTATAACTTGTTGAATATGTACACTTGGCTAACCCATTAATCATAAATTCCTGCCTTATGCCCCTTCCCTGGATGCTCTTGTTTCTGGCTTCCACCTGAGACTATACTTTCCAGCATGTCAGAATGGCCACCTAGCAGCCTGTAACCATGTTAAGAAATAAAATTTTCTTTCTAGATGTATAAATTATGTGATTTTAAGTTAACAATAGCAGTATTGATTTTAGACAATGTTTTTAGTTTTACGCAGCATAAATACTATGGTGAATAGAAGACTGCTGAGAAGCTCACATAATCAAGAAGATTCAAGAACAACAGCTAATATTCAGAAGAAGCTAAATGCTTATGGATAAAAGACCTTCCAAAATCATGCTATAGGAAGTGCTTTGTCAGGGCATAATTGCTGATAATCTCACCATTGTCTTTGCACATCATGGTCCACATTAGAGGATGTCACATCAGCTATGAGACGATAACTTCAGTAATGAATTCTAAATGTGTGCTCACTTTTCTTTACACTGGTGGTATAATATGTGAGATCACAAATTAGTAGTAGTGCATTATCAAAACAGCTGATTTAGTTTTAGGGAAAAACCTAGTTGGGAAACATTGATTAGTCTGTAGTTTTATCTTATGAATATTGGCAAATATTTGTTGATTGACATATTTAGTCTAGTAGACTAAGCTGAGGAGATATTTTTATAGCTAAGGAAGCTTTGATTTTCAACTTAGAATTGATATGGTTAGTACAAAATACCTTGGAATGGTTAGTACAAAATACCTAGATGGTAATAATGTGATCAATTTGAGTAGAGTAAGCACATATACTATTAAACTGTAAACAGAAGAACAGGGTGAAAGGTGAATAGTGCCAATTGTGATAATGTATAATATATACTCGCAATTTGCTGCTAACATTATTTCTACAAAATAATTGAGTCAGGAACATGGTAAGAGACAGAGTATTATTACTAACTAAAATTATATTTAATTATTTTCAGAAAAAGAAGAAATGGATTATTCTCTTTCCTCTAATTTTTAAAAAATTTATGGTCAGTCTTTTCTCAAACCATACATACCTTAGTACCTTTCCCTCTTATTTCTTATTTTTACTTTAATATATTTAACTTACACACTGTTAGTTGCAATTTATACATTTTTTTGTATTAGGTCCACACAAATAACATTCTCTTTTCTGTAATAGTGTCCTCTAATTATTCAAAAACAGTTTAAAATGTCATAATAGAAAAATCAAGAAAAAAAAAAAAACAGATAATGTAGAACAATTCAACCAGTTAAATTTCTAAGAATGTCAAGTAATAATGTTAATATTTCATTAGAAATATGGTTTCAAGTTTTTTGTGGCACTTGTAAAAGTGTATTTTCTAAGTACAAAATCTCTTTCTAAGTTGACCAAGTAGCAGCTTGTGATCAGAATTATTTAAAATGGGAGAATAAATTACTGAAAATTACATTCAAACTTTAAACATTTGTCATTCTGCTAATTCACTTGCATTGTTTAAATTATATGTTTTTCTTTTATATTGGAAAATCCACAAAAAGGGAAGAAATAATTAGGAGAAAATGGTGGGTTGTGTTTGCAGACTTTTACTGACAAAGAAGTCACCATGAAAATTCCAATGAGCCATTTGGGAAAGCAAATTGACAAAAATAATAGTTGGTCAAGCTCTAGTATGGTAATTCAATTTTCTGTTGAAAATATACTTAATATTAAAAAATCATTTAGCCATATTATAGCTTATCTTGGGAATGCAGAGATAATGGAGACAGTAAGTTAGGGTGGTTGTTGAAAAATCAGAAGATTTACACCCTACTTTGATAACAATCATTTTTAATTTTTTGAATATCCCATGCAGGAATCAGGTGTTAGTGGTTATTCTATGGTTAACATTTTAGCAGTAACAGAGTACATAAATTGTAATTTATCAATTATATGTAATTAAGCCATGCTAAAATTAATTACCATAACAAATACATAAACAAATTATTAAAAGTCTTAACTCCATTAGGTTAAAATTAAGACAAAAATTTAACAGGTTTGCACCCTTAATGTTTCTCAGGGACTGAGAGGTGTTTATGTTTGTCTATGAAAGGGTGTTGGTTGCACTAGGTCCTTGGTGGTAGAACTTGGGCTTTAACACTCTGAGACCAAGCATAGATCTGAATCTGGTTTATAAAGTTGTGAATGCAACAGTCCAATTCATGTGATAGATAGTCTACCACTGAGGCAGATAAAATTGAAAATAAGTACACATTCAGACAAAGTATGAGGAAACAGGCTAACTCAGGAGATTTCCATCTATTGGCCTATGGTCTCCCCGAGTCAACTGGGACATGAATGATTTCTATAATCACTAAAGGTAATCAGCTATTTCTATCCTCAGTCCTTATGCTTTCCTTTCTTATAGCCTCTATTCTTCTACTCACCGAAAAGTTTCTATTAAGAGCCTTATAAATATATATGTATTTTATATAGAGATTCATGGTATATATAATCTGTATACTATAAATTCACATTTGCAACATAATAGGTAGTGTCTTTTTAATACACTCACAGACTTTTCAACCATTAGGACATCTACTTTTAGAACATTCTCATCACACCCTAGAGGGGGAAAATCTCCATAAAAATTAGCAGTCAATCCCCATTTCCCTCATCTACAAACCTCTGACAACCACTAATCTACTTTCTGTCTTCAACCATTTGCCTATTCTAAACATTTACTATAAATGCAATCAGTCAATTTGTGGGTTTTAGACTGGTTTCTTTCACTTAGCATAATGCTTTCAAGGTTTATCTATGTTTTAGCAGTTGCCAACACTTCATTACTTTGTTTTGGCAAATTATATTTAATAATATTTTGCTATGACGAATAATTCACTGGTTGGCTGTTATAAATATGTACTAGAAGTTTTTCTGTAGACACCATTTTAATTTTGGAGAGCATATACGTAGTTATTGAATTGCTTGTCATATAACAAATCTATTTAAACACTTGAGGATTACTTTCTTGATGGTGTTATTCACAACACAAAAGCATTTAATTCTCTTAACTCCAATATGTCCACTGTGCAAGTATGTATGTATTTACATTTGTGCCTTTGGTGTCATATATACCAAAGACCATGAAGATTTACTTCTATATTTACTTTTAAGACTTTTATAATTTTACCTCTTACATTTGGTTCTGCTATCCATTTTTAGTTAATTCTTATGTATGGTGTGAGTTAGGAGTCCAGTGTCATTCTTTTCTATGTGAAAATTCAGTTGTCTCAACGCTATTTATTGAAAAGTCTTCTTTACCCATTTAATTGTTTTGGCTACTTGTGGGTTTCTTGCATCTCCATATGAATTTGAAGATCAGTTTGTCCATTTTTACAACAAATACCAGCTGAAATTTTGGTAGTAGTTTTGTTGAATATAGAAATCAGTTTGGTGAGTGTTGTCCTATTTATTCGATGAACATCATGATTTGTAGTTTCTAGTATCTCTTAAAATAAACAAAAAGCCCCCAATTCATGCCACAAAAATAGTCAATAGCCAAATGCAGCCTAACATCTTTATCTATACAAAATAAAAGAAATCCTTTCACATCACACCAATAATCTCCAATAAGAGAATCTCCAAGGACACACCTCTGAATCAAACTTTAAAACACAATATAGTCCTGAACAAAACATTCAGTTGCTCTAACCAAACCACCCTCAATGGGTCAACAGTTACTTCACAGTTTTCTGATTCTGCAAACCAAATTTCTGTGCATGTGATTTTCATTAATTTTTTTCAAGATTGCAGTCAATTAATTTTTTCTTTCGGAACAGAACAACTTTTTTCCCCAAATTAATATTGGACCATCTACTTATAAGATATGCAGGCTGTAGTTGACAATCTTTCAAACATCTACAAAAGACTTAAAATTTTGGATTTGTTTTCAAATTACAAATGCAATAAGTGACTATAAAATATTTGTGCCTTGTAAGGATTAAGAAGAACTCCATACTAATGTAGTAGCATAACCATAAAATACATTTATTTTAGAAAATATTTGATATAGTTATTTCACACATTTTTTTCTCTTTATCATTGTGGGTAGAAGGTATATTCCTTTCAACTTGTTTGATTCCTTTATGTAAAGTATACCACAAAGGAAATTGAAAACTAAAAGTAGATAAAGGCCTGTATCAGTTTATTTTATTATATGCATCTTTTTCCTAATGGATGACACAAGGAAGAAAAACTCACAACAAATAGTATGAATTTCGCCTAAGGGCAAAACTGGAATTTTGCTTAGAAATAAGTTTGCGTGAGTTCTAATATGAAAACAGCTGTTTACTTGAGTGCCTAAAGTTTTCTACCATTGAGCAAAGCAGAATAGCCTTCAGTCTGGAAAATTATCATAGCAGATGTAAAAATTCTCAGTAATTTTCCCATGAAGCATCTAATGTAGATCCACATGGTTTTCTGGTGAATCTGCCAGGATGCATTAGGAACAAAGTGTACCCTACAGATACCTAAGCAAATTAACATGCTGGATGGAATCATTTTATCAAAACCAATTAAATTCTGTAAATTTTCTGCCCAAGATAATAATTTTAGTTTTAGAATAATTCATACAGAGCTACTTTTGAGACAATAATTAAATACCAAGCTTAATTGTTTATTAAGGCCATATTTTTCTTGTGGTAATAAAACCAAATTATCAGCGTTTAGAACTATCAGGGAATTCTTCTGAATTTTCTAATGTTTTTCAAAGGCAATTTGAATAAATATCTTAAGGACAAATGCTTACTTCATCTCAAACACTGAATAAATATGTGGCAAATGACTTAATCGTAGACAAATAAGTGCATATCAGCAGATAAAAACATATATTGAGGTTCTCATATCACCAGTCTTTATTCACAAAGTCAGATGCCAAATGAAAAAATATATGTGGCCTTAAATATTTTTGAAATCCAATCCTAGTTTTTATATATCATCATGTTCATTTTTTATAACTCCTCTGATGTTTTATGTTTAATAAATACTTTTAAAAGAAAATGTTATGTATACCACATAACAGTTGCTTGTCTTTGGGTAAGTTAATCAACTTCACTAAGCTGCAGGCTTCTCATTTCTAAAATGAGAATAGTATTATCTCAGAGTTGTTGCTAGATTCAAATGAGATAATCAGGTAAATCTTTTAGCATTATGGTTGGCACAAATTAAATGGTTAAGCAAATTTAGGTATTAATTTGAGCGCTACTCTTCTTGTTTCTTGCAGTGCTTTACTTTGGTAAAAGTTTTGTTATCATGACAAATGTATTTTGTCACAGAGGATACATTTATATTTCACTGACTGTGAACACTGGTTTAACATACTATAAAAACCGAATAACTTTGGGGGATCTAGTAAAATTGTATTTTTCATCCCTCTTGCTTCACACTATTGTCAAATTATTGCAAATTTAATTTGTTACTGCCAACTTATCCATCTGGCATTTGATTTCTCTCACTCTCAATCTGCTGAAATGAATGGTCATATTAAGTGATGCTCTCAGGATTACACATGTGAATGTTTTACTTGCATTAGCAAAACGAATGATTTTGATTCCATATTGCTTTGATAATAAAACTAAACAAAAATTCTAACATTATTATGGATAGCTGCTTGGGGAGAAACAAATGCAATGTTATATCAGGATTCAATTGATAAAGTAAAATTGTTATCATGGCTATTACAATATCACAAAGCAAAGCAAATGTAAACATTTTAATAGTATAAATTATAATTAAGGCTATGTACTCTAGCTCTTTCTATCTGATAGAGTAACAAATCTGTGAACGTCTTAGCCTATGAACAAAGATTTATTGCTCTGTTTTTTTCCTCAGATATTTGCAGAATGGTGTATTTCGCTGAAGTACTAGATTATAAAGTAGAATTAAACTTCAGTTATCCAAATGCCAGATATCTGATATGCTATAAATAATCAATTATACTGTCATTATGATAAGGTTATATATCTTGGAAAGTATCTTATTAATTATCTTTTTTTCTTCTTCACATTTTTTAAAGATGTTCAGGAATACTAGTTCTGTCTTCTTTTTATAAGGAATGAAACAATGCTCTGAACTAATAACAAAGCTACCTGATGAAAGGCATATGAGTTGAACCCACCTACATGTTTTTTTCATTATATTACACTGTGTCTCTGATGAAAAGAGTTTACACTACATACATTTGCTGGAAAACATTTTATTGACATACAAAGTACTTACGCTTAACAAGATAGGCATCATGTGAATAAAACATTGGAACAACGATAAGACCAGAAAGGAAATTCGTGATAGGTTTACCTCTAAGTGCAAAAGTAATAAAAATCATTGCTCAGTTGATAACATCAGAACTTCATATATTGACCTATTTTTCATTACAGTGACCTAATTTCTAACTGTATGCCTTTATGCTAATTATCAGCTATTTGTCTCTAACCCTAATAATTCCTCTTAAGTCTGCATCTGTATATACAGGAACAAATGTAATTTCTTTTGTATATCTCACAAGAAACCTGTCTCAACATTTCCATACATGAATCATTTTTACATCCTCTCTTTCAGAGACTGGTTTAGTTCTGTGAAGATCATACAACCTGTAATTCAAGCTAGAAACTTTGGAATCTTCCTGAACAACTATAGTGATCAATTATACTTGCAACTAAATTTCCATGCTTAATTGGTTCTACCTCAAAAATAATTATTTTTCTCTTTCTTCTTTTCCCCATATTTATGACTCCAAATTAGTCAAACTATCTTACTAACTGATTGATTCCAACTGTGATTGACAAAGGAAAGCACGATCCCAAATTGCTAAACTCGTGGCTCAAAGCACAGAGAGATAACAACAGCAACAATATTATGGTGTTTGTGTTAAATAAATGTTATACATTCTAGAACACAGGTCAGATGGCAAATGATCAGACTCAAGTGTTGATCCTATGAACTGCTGTTTCACCATTATGCCCAAAACATCAATTTACCTGGGTTCATATGAATACAAGTCACAAGCTTGGGAGGAGCAGGAACTTGAGGGTGGGAATGGATGTATGTGAATTTTTAAGATGACTAGAACTAGAAAATTTGGAATCTTCCTAAGTACTTCCAACCCTAAAAATACCACTGAGCCATATTCAAAGTTAAAATGGCTCCTGAATTATGGAGCAGTTTCTTGGTCATATCAGCCAACTTAGAATCCCTCAGCCACTTCAGGGTCTTACAGTCATCTAGGTTTGTATATGAAATCCATTCAATGGGGTGGGGACTAATGGGAGATACGATGTTACCACTGGATAGGAACAAGGTGTCTTTGGTTGTCAGCTTCTTGAGCTAATATCTGATCATGAATATATCTGTATCCTATGGGTATTGGTCACCAACTCATTCAACTTGCTGGTCTTTTATTTTCAATTCCTAACGACATTTGTATCTTTCTTGGGTTTCCAGGAGACATCTGACTGCTTTCCTGTGCCACTTTATTCATGATAGAGGGACAGAAGGACACTTTGAGGTCCTTTATGCCAGTTATGCTAGTGTATGAATAAGTAAATTTGCCACTGCTCCCTGTACTTGATGCAGAATGCAAAAATATGCAAGACCGTCTGTGATCAACAGCCTTGACAACCAAAGTATGTGAGATACACACGCGCGCACGTGCGCGCACACACACACACACACACACACACACACACACACACACACACACACCCTGATCTCCTGTCCCTATTCTGATTCCGTGAGTTTACATTTCCAAAGCTGTCTGAAGTTTCCATCCACAGCCTTGCTTTTGGGACCTTGCATACTACAGGCAGGGTGGAGGGGACCTGGGGCTGTTTCTCATGAATTTATCACAGTCGAGGTCAGTGAGTGTCAAACTTGTTCTGTAAAGGGTCAACTGGTAAATAGTCTAAACTTTGCAGTCTTGTCACAGCTATTTGACTCTGCCATTGTAGTATGAAAGCAGTTGTACACAAAGGAATGAAAGATTTCCAATGAAGGTGTATTTGCAAAAAGAGTTTGCAGGGTCTGTTTGGCCTTGGACTGTGGTTTGTTAGCTGGTGGACTCCTGAAAGACTCTAATTTCATTTCTTTCTGAGACAAAGCAGGCTTTGGTATATTCTCCAAAACCTTTATACCTTATAATTGCATCAATTTTATGTTAGGTAAAATTTTAAAAAAATAAAATAAAGTAAGATTTTGTGAGACTTGTTCCTCTCTATACTGTCATAACAACCTTCTCTCAGGCTCCAGTGAATGCTGGCATCTGCAGGGGGCAGGACAGAGACTAGGGGAAGATCCCATGAGATACATCTATCCAAGGTTTCTCCACTGTACTATTTTCATCTGTACATCCTTTTCCTCTCACTATTACTCTTCTTGAATTTTTTTTGTACGGGAGAAGCTCTGCTTTGCATTTAGCACTGTGCATTTTTGGCTGCTCTCCAAGCCCTTGAGGAAAACACTTGGAGTCAATCTCATCCCTTTGATGCAGTGCTGAGTAATCAAGTATTTCCATGTTGAAGTAAGAGCCAAACTACATAATTAAATTCTGTCCAGATTGTATCAAATATCTTGATGTATAATAATGGTGGCAACTTTGTTTATGTAGTTTTTCTCATTGTTGTTTTACTTTCTTTTAACATGTCTCATTCATCATTAAAAAAAGGGTCGGCTCTAGCTCAAGCGGTTACCTCCTCACGATGGACTTTCCATCATTAAAAAAATCCTATGGATGGAACTAGAGTCTGTAATACTGAGTGACCTCTCACAGAAACAAAGAACTGAGTATCACATGTTCTCACTCATATAGTGGACCTTGAACATCTATCGTAATACTATAAGAAAAGGATTGACAGTGGTGGGAAACCTTGGGGGGGGAGGGGAAGGGAGGTGGGATTAATGGTAGTAAATATTTGTTTGGGGAAGGGGAGACACCTCTTATCAACAAGGGTGCCTGAATGAAACATATTTGTATACCTAACCCTTAACTGTACCTCACAATACCAAAATAAAAAAAAATTGATTAATAAAAAAAATCCTCATATTAAGTTCAACTTGGCTCTCATGCAATTTTTAGAAATTAAACTATTTGTCTTATATCAGTTAGCCATTCTGTGGAATAAACAACAAGATAATGTTTACTTAGATACTATACTAATATTTTAGGAATAGTGACAGATTACACATATGTAGTATCTCAATTATACTTTTCCAAAAATCAGTAATTCCTAAAATTATGTCTGATTTATAGAATACTAAGTAGTAACTTACTATCTAATAATTTTACCAGTTAATTCAGTAGTGTATTGAAGATTTATCTCAGTTTGACAGTGAAAAAAAAATAACAAAGGTAGTTAATACCTTCCTCATTGCTTCTCAAAACACTCATTTTGTGCTGAAGAACTAAGAGTATGTGTATAAAATCATCTATATCTCCAACTACATTTTGAGTTTTTTGATGTTAGAAAGTGTTTTTGCTTACTGTTGATTTTCCCAAGGCTTAGAGGAACTCCTAGAACATAGTACAAAATAATGCTGTTGAAAGTAAAAGCTGTAAATAAATAAAGGACATTGTATACTATGTAAAATTACTTTCAAAGAAGGAGAGATATATCAAATTAAGATTTCAAGGCTTTGCAGTTATTAGTAAAGACAAGTGGTGGATTTTTGTTTTTGTTTTCATTTTTTGTAAAACATAACAATCATTTCCAGTTCAGTATATTGAAAGAAGAGTGATAATTTAAGGACTTTTCTAAAACAATATTGATATATTATTTTTAGTTCTTTTAACATTAAATTTAACAACAAAATTACCAATCTAATTTAGTTAAGTTTTTCTAGACCAACCAACTTAGTTTTCAAAGAACAATTTTTACATATATTTTATCATTACATAGTATAATGAAAATTAAAATAATAAATACAAATGATATAAAGAGGCAGGGGAGCAAATATAATAGTTATTAAAAGTTGATAATTCATCTTTTGAAAGCAAAAATATCAAAATTCTGGGAATAATCCTGAGCTCTTAAGAATTCTGCATAGGAAAATGGAAAACCAAAGTTTACTCAAAATATCAGTTTAAAGGTGATTGTCTAAGTGAGGGTTTTCTATTCATAAGAAGAGAACTTTGTAACAGGTCCTGTGTTTAAAACATAAGGAATAAAGTTTTGATTTAATGAATGAAAACTGCTATAATCTATGTAAACTTGGAATTGGGAATGGTCAACATTTTCAAAATATGAAATTTTAGAAACTTTTCACCCAAGATCTTATCAATGAATATGACTATATTTATAGTAATGTACCTTCTAAAAGGATTCAGCTGTAATTTAAGATTGATTTACTAATTCCCATCCTAAGCATTTTAGAAGATGAAAAAAGAATGTACAAATTGGACTCTAAAACATTTTACGCAAATGGAATGTATGGTTAGTGTTCCATTAGAATATCTCAGGCTTTGGACTTTCAGCCATAAAATTCATTTCCTCTCACACTAGTCTGAAGTTGAAAAGATTCATCATTTCCACTAGCAAATGCAATCGGGAGAGGACCATTTTTCATTCTAATAACACCAAGAATGTTATTAAGTGATTCAACACCAGTATTTCTTTTTATTACAGGTGAATATTGATGGGGGAAAATAAAGCATTTGAAACAAATTATTTAATATACAAAGTTTTGTGATTTAAAATAATGTACAAAATTATTGAAAAAATTTCTTTAAATTTCCCAGAAATAACATAAATGCAGATGGTTCCTCAATTTGCAATGAGGTTATGTTTCAGTAAACGGGTCATAAGTTGAAACTATTTTAAGTGGAAAATTAATTTAATACACTTAGCCTACTCCTACAAAACATCATAGCTTAACCTAGCCTACCTTAAATGTCATAGGAACATACATTAGCCTAGAGTTGGGCAAAATAATTTACTCCAAAACCTATTTTATAATAATTACATGACTATGTCATGTAATTTATTGGCTACTGTACTGAAAGTGAAAAATAGAAATATTGTATGAGTAATTAAAGTATGGTTTCTGTTGAATGTGTATCACTTGCACACTATGTAAAGATGAAAAAACAGTAAGTCAGGGACCTTCTGTATTGACACATTAAATTGTCTGTTTTACTGTCTCTAGTACTGTGTTCTCTTTGAAATCTCAGTAGTCATTCTTCGAGTCCCTTCAGCTTAAATAACTATAATTGTTATACAAAGAAAAAAAACTAAAAGTTAAGAAAGCACAATAATTTTGTTTAATATTTTAAACCACATTTTCTTTTCTTTCTTTCTTTCTTTTTTTTTTTTTGAGTCAGAGTCACACTCCATTGCCCAGACTGGAATGCAATGGCACACTCCTCAACCTGCTGGGCTCTGAGATCCTTCCACCTCAGCCTTCCAAGTAGCTGGAACTACAGGTGCACGCTACCACACCTGGTTAGTTTTTGATTTATCGTGGAGACGAGGTCTCGCCAAGTTGCCCAGGTGGGTCTTGAACCCGAGGGCTCAGGAAATTCACTCACCTCGGCCTCCCGAGCCCGGCTAAACTACATTTTCAAATCCCTTATTTACTCTTATCAATATTTATCTGGAATAAAAAGAAATGACACAATGTTAGAACCTTTAATTTGCCCAGATTTTAATTTAATATTGTTTACTTGGCAGACTCATTTTATAGAGCTGAATGCAAATAAAATAATTTGTAAGTAAAATCAAGTTTTATTAAAATCTGTACTGTGATTAGGCTGCAGCAGCCAAACAGATACACATTATGAGAACTTAATAAAACAGTTATTAGTCTATTGTAGAATGTTTTAAATCTCGTCAGATGTTCCATAATTGTCAATATGCCTATTAAGAGTTGTGGTGATGGCTTATTTCTAGCTCACTGATTGCTTTTGGTCAATTGATCTTAGTACTTTAGTGTTTTTAATTAGCTTACCTTGTTTTGAACATGAGATATTTTATGTTAGCCCCATGGTATCTACAAAACAGGAAATTACAGCAGGTACACCAAAAATAAAGTAAAAAAAAAAATTAGCACCATAAAAAATCACCAAACCACAGAAGCAAACGAGAGGAAGAATGACACACACACACCTATTGGATAGGCTCAAGTTCAAAATAACAACATGCAAAGGTGCCAAGCATGTGAAACAATCAAAACTCTTCTTCATTGCTGGTGGGAAGATGCAATGACACAGTCACTCCAGAATGTGGTTTGGCAGTTTCTCATAAAGGTGAAGCTGGTCTTGTTTATCTAAGTAGATAGATACTACTTAGCATTTGCAACCTTGTGTGTATACACAACTGATATGAAATCTATTCACACAAAAACGTGCATGTGAAGTCTTTCAGCGGCTTTATTCATTTTCACCAAAAACTGGAAGCAATCAGCATATTCTTCTAGGCAAATGGGTACAAAAATATACAATGAAATATTATTCAGCAATAAAAATAACTTAGCTATTAAGTCCTAAGAAGACATGGAGGAAATTTAAATGCCATTTATAAGTGAAATAAGTCAATCTGAAAAATTTACATAAAGTATGATTCCAAATATGTATCATTCTGAAAAAAGAAAAAATTATAGATTCAATAAAAAGATTGTTTCTGACAGGGAAGGAGATGAAAAATGCATAGATGAAGCCCGGGGAATTTTTAGAGCAGTATAACTATTCTGTACTATACTGTAATGGTGGACATATGACATTACACATTTGCTAAAACTGGCAGATTTTCACAGGACAAAGAAAGAACCATAACGTATGCAGTTAAAAAATGATTTAGGAGATCATAGGATGTCAGGAAGGAATGTGGATTCCGACAAGATAATCTAACTATATTACAAATTTATGAAACAACCTCCCAGCAGAAGGTAGAAAGATGCTGACCGAAGTACTCTTAGAAATGAGTGTATATGATTAAAGTAGAAGGAATTGTTCATAAGCACTGCATTCTCATTAAAATGTTATACCCAACAGGACTTTGGGTTATAATTCTGATACTGCTATATGTGTATTCTAGAATTAAGCAATTAATTAGATGTTGAGTGTTGGGAGCTGGATTTCTCACAGTTGGAGTGGGAATTTACAGATTAGCAAGGTGGTACTGTTTTATAGCTAGAGAAATCACTATGAACTAAAGGTTGGCTTAATGTAAATACAGATATATGCCTGGGTTTGTGTACTCACATATATTTCCTTGTTTTGTCAGCTAAGAAGGACTAGACGTATTAAATTCCAAATAATAAGTATACCTAACACCTAGATCTTGGTTTTTGCAAATTTTCCATAAAAGGGATCAGAGCTCATCAAAGTAATGGCTGATTCTGGAACTGAGGCAGGAAATATAAAAGAATCTGGAGCATCCTGTAGCACCAGAAAGTAAGGAACTGCAAAAAGCAATCAAACAAATAAAAACCTCAAATAACTCACCCTCTCAAAAAACTGAAACAATTAGAAGCACAATAAATAATGCAGCATTGTTACCTGCATTTAAAGTATAAAATAAATACTAAGGAGCTATTTCTGATATAAGCAATTAAGTGAATTATTGCATGTGAAAGAAGAGATAAACCTCCATTTAGAATAATTCCAAACAATTTAAAGAATTATGTACACATTCACATATTTTTCTGTGGGAAGAAGAAATACATAAAAAGCAACAACAACAAAAAAACAACAATTTTACAGTTCAGAAACCTGACAAATGTTATCTCAGTCAAATGGTCACAATCAACATCAACAATGAGAAGTCATGTTCACAGTATGTATCCTGGATATGATATAATAAAAATGACACTTTACCAATGTGTTCTTTTTTCTAGAATCCATAACCCAAGTCTGACCCTATGAGAAAGTATCAAATTCCAGTTGTCAGACATTCTGAGAATCTTGACAAGTACTCCTCAAAACTACCTACAGTGTTAAAAACAAGAAAAATCTGAGAAACTCTTATAGTCAAGAGGAGCCTAAAAAGACGCAATGGCCATACGTAATATGAAAAACTGAGTAGGATACTGGAACAGAAAGAGGACATTAGATAAAAACCAAGGAAATGGGGGTAACACAGACTTTTGTTAAAAGCAAATAAATCTATATTGGGCCAGTAGCTGTGACCAGTGTGTCACATGAGTGTAAAGTGTTACAAGAAGGAAACTGGATGTGGGAGATGTGGGAACTCTGTATATCTCAATTTCTCAGTGAATCAAAACTCTTTTGAAAATAAAGTTTATTTAAAAAAATAAAATATAAAATACCATGACATCTCAAATTATAACTGAATTTGATTAAATAATACATTTTAAGCAACTACTAAGTTCTTGGTCCATTCTAGAAAGTTAGAAAACAACAATGAGTAATGTGAACAGAAATTCTATCTCTTATTAACCTTCGATTTTTGATGAGGGGTAGAAAATAAACAAAACATTTAAAATGCATAAAATATTTGAAGGTGATGACTTTTATAAAGAAAAACAAAGCATGAAAGAAAATTAATTGTTCTAGGGAATGGGGTTAATGCTGAATATTTAAATTGTCAACTGAAGCATCTGTATTTTTTAATTAAAAACTAGCTTATGCTGGGCTTAGTGGCTTAGCCTGTAATTCTGCACTTTGGGAGGCTGAGGTGAGTGGGATTGCCTGAGCCCGCAGGTTTGAGACCCACCTGGGCAACTTGGCGAGCCCTCATCTCTACAACAAATAAAAAAAAAATTAGCTGGGCATGGTGGCGCATGCCTGTAGTTCCAGCTACTTGGAAGGCTGAGGCGGAAGGATCGCTGAAGCCCAGCAGGTCGAGGCTGCAGTAGCCGGGAGCGGCCACTACACTCCAGTCTGGGTGACAGAGTGAGACTCCAACTCAAAAAAACAAAAACAAAAACAAAAAAACCTAGCTTATTTAAAAGTAAATTATAGAAAGAAAAGGGAGAGAGAAGATTCACATTCCCAAGGTAGGGGAGGGGGCCAAAGCCAGGGAGCATGGAGACAGCCATAGCTCAAATAGGTTTGGTCAAGGAGTTTATGGATTGCAAATGTTTAACTGTATTCTTTAGACCTTGTCACTATTAGTTTTATCTAGTAAACTTAGACATGGAAATTTTTATCAGTAATACACAGGACAAAATTCAGAAACATTCTACAAATGGAGGTAAATAAGTAAGAAGAAAGCATGAGAGAGTATAACAGAAATTGATGACATGAAAATTGGTATTGTGCTGAGCACACCATAAATAGGTATTGGTACCACAGAAAAGGAATAAATAAGGGAGAGGTGTAACAATCAAAAATGTGAGAGAAAATTTACATAACTATACACTCTGAATCTTGGACTTAAACGGACTAAATTTAATGGTAAATTGATTAAAACTTAAATGAGCTTAAATAAAATTGATAGAATCTCTGAACTTAAACCATAAAAAAGAAAGTTCAAGCTTCAAAAATGGTGTGCAAAGGTGAAATTTAATTTCAAAACAACAAAAATCGGATTGATCTCAGATGTCTCATGCTCAAAAATATAAAGTCAAAAAATGAAAAATTTCTGGTTCACAAATAATAGATCTAACGAAAGTAAAAGTATTGAAAATATTTTTCACATATGAAACATTCAAGCGTTTTAATCAACCTGAATATTATTATTGTGCTTAATTAATGAAAAATCAAATTTAAACGATCAAGAATGGAATATTAAAGCAAAAAAAGTTAATAATAAAACTGAAATAAAGTAAATATTTAGATAACTGTATAATGGAAGATGGCCACTAAATTAAATGTAAATGAGCAAAACTTTTGAAAGAATATATTTATATGAGTGAAAAATATAATAAAATTGTAGTGCTTATTGCTAAATTTCACAAAAATAGAAACTAAAATAGTTGCCCAGAATAGGGGCAGAGATACTAAAATGGATCCATGTGGGGCATAGGTGTCTCCAGTTTCTAGTGAGCCCTGGTGCCTGTGGTCTCCAAACCCTCCACAGAGAGACACTGCAGGGCACACCATGTAGGGGTGGTTTGCACCATATGAACACCACTTCTCTCTCCATAGTTCCAGCCAAGGCAATGCACCCAGTTTGGAGACAACTATCCAGTAGTACTGACACCACTCTTAGCCTCAGTTTGGGACTGGTAATGTAACTTGCCCTGAGGAAGCCACCATCACAGTCTTTGCCTCTTCCATGGAACAGGATGGGAATTAAGAGGCACTGCACCTCTGTTTAGTGAAGAAGCTAAGGCCCCACACATCCATCTGCAGACTGAGGGAGAAATGCCAACAAGACAGTGGCCTCTTTTCTACCACTGTGCAGAGGAGTACACTTGCCTAAACAGGAGGAGGCTACTTTATGCACACCAGAACACTTATGTCAGAGTTGAGCCTTGGGGCCCCTTCTAGCCTGACAATCTTGCTGACAAGACTTGCTGAATGGGGAGTGCAACACTGTAGACCTAGGTTAGCTATAGTTCTTGGTTCTTTTCCAGGGAGAGGGGAAATCACTTGCCTTGCCACTGCCAGACTGCATTGCTGAAGCAGTGCCAGCCACTTTTCCCTCAGCTTGCTACATATCTGCCACCTCTGCTCCTTCCATAAGTGGACCAGAGAAGGGAGGTCAAGTAAGAAAGCAAAACTGTCACTCCAATAATAACAACTTTAACAAATGAAAAAGTAACATAACAAGAGATTTAAAAAGAAGTGATCACCCTCATAGATGATGGAGAAAACAGAAAAAACCTACAAACCAAAAACCACCAGCAATTTCCAAAGCCTTAATGACTTGACACCTAAAAGGGGACTTCTCAGATCCCATGCCATGAACTCTATTCAAATTTGCCTGTCACTGATGATAGATGTTGAATTCAGATTATGAATGACAAACAGACTCAAGAGATCCAAAAGAAAAAGATTCAAATCAACCAGGCCATGAAAACAGTACAGAAAGTGAAAGTCAACCCGACCAGTCTAAGAAATAACCACACTTAACTTCTAGAAATTCTCTCTTGGAATATAAAAACAAAAAAGGAAGCCTTTGTGACATAAATGATCAGACAGAGGAAAGAATCTCAAAGCTTGTATATAGAATTAACAAAGTCTACAAAAAAATAAATAAATAAAAAGAGAGAGAGAGAGAGAGAAAGAGAGAGAAAAGAGAGAGAAAAGTATCAGGAAAATAAGCAAAGCCTATGAGAAGTCTTAGATTATGCAAAAAGACCAAATCCATGACTGATTGATATTCCTGAGAGAGAAGGGGGAACTGAGATCACCTGGAACAAGCCATTCAATATATCATCCAAGAAAACTTCCCCTATCTCACTAGAGAGGTTACCAAGTAGAAATAAGAAATTAAGAGAACTCCTGTGAGATGTCAAATGAAAAGATTATCCCCACAGCACATAATAAACAAATTTGTTAAGGTGAGCATGAAAGAAAAAAATGCTAAAGGCAACTCGAGAGAATGGACAGACCACTTACAAAGGGAGATCTATCAGAATTGCAGTAGACCTCTCAAAAGAAATTGTATAAGCTAGAAGGGATGAGGGACCCATTTTTAGCATTCTCAAAAACAAACACACAAAAAGCAATTATTTCCAATAATTTTCGACCCTGGCAAACTAATCTTCATTAATGAAATAAAATTGAAATCCTTCCCAGACATTCAGTCCCTAAGATAATTTGTCACTTCCAAACCAGTCCTTCAAGAGATGCTTTAAACTGTTCTAAGCACAGAAATGAATGATTCCACCCATCACAAAAGTGTAGGTAAGCACAGAGTTTATATATCACACAAATCAATCATAAAGGGTAGAACACAAAGCAGCTTCCTGATAACAACGTGACAGTAATAAACCCTCACATACCAATAATTAACTTAAATATGGTTGGATTAATGTGCCACTCAAAAGTTACAGAGTGATAAAACGGATAGGAAAACATGACCCATCTTTCTGCGTACTTCAAAAAACCTAGCTCACTGCAGATGACACCTATAGGCTGAAAATAAAGAGCTGGAGAAAGATCTTCCAGGAAAATGGAGAACAAAGAGGAGCAGGAGTAAGTATTCTTATATTATATAAAGCAGAATTTAAACCAATTTTTTTTAAAGTTAAGGGCACTATATAAGGCTAGAGGGCTCAGTTCACTAGCAATAAATATTCATCTAGAATGTATACACATTCAACATAAGAGCAACCAGATTTATAAACCAATTGCTAATTAATCTAACAGGGGACTTAAACAGTCATGCAATAATAGTCAGATACTTCAATACCCTGCTAACAACTTTAGACAGATCAATGAGGCAAAAACTAACAAAGAAATCCAGAAACAACCTAAAACTGGACAAATTTGATCTAACATGCACCTACAGAACACTCACCCAGCAAATCCAGACTATATATTTTCATCAGCACACAAAACATACTCTAAGATAGATAACATATTCAGACATAAACCAAGTGTGAACAAATTTGAAAAGATAAAAAATTATACCAAGTGTCTTCTTAGAACACAGTGGAATAAAAATAAATTTCAGCACAAACAGAGCCCCCCCCAACATACAAATACATAGAAATTAAACTACATGCTTCTAAATAACTTTTGGGTCAACACAGAAATCAAATCGGAAACAAAAAAACATTTTTAGAAATAAACTGAACAAAGACAATATACCAAGTCCTATGGGATACTATAAATATAGTGCTAAAAGGAAAGTTTATAGAGTTGCATGCACACATCAAGAAAACGGAGAGATCATAAGTAAACCATCAAATATCACTCCTAACGGAGCTGGAAACACAAGAAAAATTCCAGGAGAAGAATAGAAATGATCAAAATCAAATCACAGTGAAATTAAATAGAGATCAAAAAAATTATACCAAGGACCAATGAGTCAAAAAGTTTGATTTTTGAAAAGATACATAAGACTGAAAGACCCCTAGCCAGATAACAAAAAAGAGAGAGAAAGTTTGAAAAGATACATTCAAAAACAAAAAAGGTAATGTTACAATGGATCCTAAATAAATACAAAAGATTATCAGCGATTACTACAAACATTTCTAGCTTATGTGAGTAAGCTAGAAAATCAAGAAAAAATTCAAACCCTAAACACATGAATAATAATCCAATAAATTGATTCAGTAATAAAAAACCTCTATAAGTTTCTTATAGAGGAATTTCTACCAATAAAAGTTCCGGGCCAAATGGTTTCTCAATTGAATTCTACTAGACATATAGGTAAAGTTGATTACCAATACTACTAAAAATATTTCCCACAATCAAGGAGGAAGGAATTCTTACTAGCTCATTTTATGAGGCCAACATCATCCTAAAACCCCCAAATTGGAAAGACCCAACAAGAAAAGGAAATGTTAGGCCAATTTCCCTGATGAACATAGATGTAAATATTCTCAACATACTAACAAATTGCATCCAACAGCACATTTTTACAAGGATAATTCACTATGACCAGGTGGGCTTTATTCCTGGGATGCAAGGTTGGTTTAACACAAACAATCAATAGATGTAATCTACCACATAAGGAGCTATCAAACCAAGAATCACATAATGTTCTCAACAGGTACAGGAAAAGTATTTGATAAAATTCAGCATCCCTTCTTGATAAAAACCCTCAAACACCTAGGCATCAAGGGGACATTCTTTAAAAGAATAAAAACCATCTATGACAAATCTGTAGCCAACATCATATTTAATGAGAAGTTGGAAACATTCTTTCTAAGAACTGGAATAAGACAAGGATGTCTACTCTCACCACTCTTAATTAACATCGTACTGGGAATTCTTGTAAGAGCAATTGGGCAAGAGAAAGCAATTAGAGGTATCCAAATAGGAAAAGAGAAAATTAAATCATCCCTCTTTGCAGATGATATGATTCTATACATAGAAAACCCTAGAGAGTCAGCCAAAAGCCCAAAAGCCTCCTAGTACCTATAAACGTCTTTGGTAAAGTCTTGGGATACAAAATCAGTGTGTAAAAATCAGTTGCACTTTTATAGACCAACAACAAGCAGCCTAAGAACCAAGTAAAAAGCACAATCCCATTCACAATAACCACACACACACACACACACACACACACACACACACATACACACACACACAAACATACACACACATGCACAACTCTTGGTATTCATTTAACCAAAGATGCGAAAGATTTTACAATGTGAACTATACAATACTGCACAAAAACAAATACAAATGGAAGAGCATGGGATGCAATATCTATCAAACTACCAGCATCATTTTTCACAAACCTAGAAAAGACAATACATAAATTCATATGGAAGGTGCTATCACACTCCTAGACTTCAAATTTTACCACAAGGCTGCAGTAACCAAACAGCATGGTACTGGTACAAAAATAAGTGTATAGTGTAATCTAACAAGATCCAGAACCTGGAAATAAAACCACCGACCTTCAACCAACTCATCTTTGACAAAGCCATCAAAAACAAAAATTGGAGGGGAAAAAAAAGCATTTCGCAAATGGTTCTGGGAAAACTGGCTAACCACATGCAGAAGGATGAAACTGAACACCTATCACTATATAAAAAATCAACCCAAAATGGTTAAAGGACTTAAATGTGAAACTTCAAGCTGTAAAAATCTTAGAAGAAAACCTAGGAAACACTCTCTTAGATATTGGCCTAAGTAATGAATTCATGACCAAGTGCTCAAAAGCAAATGCAGCAACAACTAAAATTGACAGGTGAGAACTTATCAAACTAAAAAGCTTCTGCACAATAGAAGAAACCACCAAGAGAGTAAAAAGACAATCCACACAATGGGAAAAAATATTTGCAAACTATGCACTCAGTAAAGACCTAACATATAGAATCTATAAGTAGCTCAAACAAATTGACAGGAAAAAAGTAATAACCTCATTAAAAAGTGGGCAAAGGTCATGAACAGATGCCTTTCAAAGGACATGCAATCAGCTAACACATATGTGAAAAATTTCTGAGCATCACTAATTATCAGATAAATACCAACCAAAATGCCAATGAGACACCATCTCAACTGGTCAGGTTGGCTATCATAAAAGTAAAAAAACAACAGGAGTTGGTAAGGCTTTGGAGAAAAGGGAATATGCATATACTGTTGTTGGGAATGAAAGCTAGTTCAACCTTTGTGGAAAGAAGTGTGGAGATTTCACCAAGAAGTAAAAGTAGAGCTACCAATTTAAGTCAGTAACCTCATTTCTGGGAATATACCCAAAGGAAAACAAACCACTTTACCAAAAAGACACCCACACATGTATGTTTATTGCAGTAATACTCACAATAGCAAAAACATAGAATCAATCCAGATACCCATCAAAGTTGGACTGGATAAATAAAATGTGACACATATACACTGTAGAACACTATGCAGTCATAAAGAAAAGCAAAATCATGAGCTTCACAGCAACATGGATTTAGCCAGAAACCATCATTCTAAGCTAATTATCATAGAAACAGAAAACTGAATACTACATGTTCTCACTCATAATTGAGCATTAAACATTGGGTACATATGAATACAAGAATGGCAATGCAGATGCTTGGCACTGCTGAAGAAGAAATGGAAAGAGAAGAGATAAGAGATACAAAACCACCCATTGGGTACTATACCCAGTGGGGTAGTGGTTGGAGGGGGAACTTATCAGAAGCCAAAACTTTATCTTCATTCAATATATTTACGTAACAAATTCTCTCATACTCCACAAGACTAAACTAAAATTCTAAAAAAAAGAAAACATAGAAAACTCTCCAAATAGTTTAGCGTGCTCTGGTTTTATTTATCCACCTTCAAAGTTTATATAGCAGAATAATAAATATATATGTGGACAACTAGCTATGCCATTTGTGATATCATCAAAAACAATGAAGTAATTGTGAATAAATTTAATCAAGTATATTAAACATCTTACATGGTAAACATTGATGAAAAATTGAAAAAAGATAAATAAATGGATAGTTCATGTTCGTTATTAATAATTGAAGTAAATACTCTTGATAAAACATCCCTACCACTCAAAGCAATCTACAGAATAGATGTGATCGTTATTCAAATTACAATGGCATTGTTCACATAAATAGGAAAAGTATTATAAAATGTGTCTGGATTCCCAAAAGACTCTGAAAAACTAAAGCAATCTTTAGAAAGAAGAACAAAGCTTGGGCACCACACTTTCTGCTTTCAAAATATATCATAAAGCTATAGTAATCAAAACAATGTAATGCTGGCATAAAAGATAAACATATGGACCTATGGGAAAAAAATAGAGTTCAGAAATAAGCTCACAAACCTAGGATCATTGATCTTGATAATGAATGAATAATATACAATTGAGAAAGAATAATTGCTCCAATAAATGATGATGGGAAAACTGAATATCCTCAGGCAAAACAATAAAATTGGATCTTTATCCTTCACCACATGCAAAAATCAACTGAAAATGAATTTAAAACTGAAATATAAGACCTGAAATTATAGAAATGCTAGAAGAAAACATTGGAGAAAACTTGATTTTGGTCTTAGCAATTTTTTTTTTGTATATGCTACCAATAGTACAGGCAAGAAAAGCAAAAATGAACAAGTGGGATTATATTAAACTAAACAATTTCTGCACAGCAAAAAGGAGCAATCAATAAAATAAGAAGACAACCCTATGGAATAAGATAAAATATTTGTAAACTACATACCTGAAGGGAGCTAACATTCAAAAAATATAAGAAACTCCTGCAACTAATAGTAAAAAAGCAAATAACCCAACTAAAAGTTGAGCAAACACCTGAATAAATATTTTCCCAAATATATGCATATGAATTGCTAACAAGTATATTAAAGGTGACCGATTTATTAATCATTAGATAAATTCAAATCAAAACAATAATAAGCTATCATATCACCTCACTCTTGTTAGGAGTCTATTATCTAAAAGCCAAAAAAGTAGTTAGTGTTGATGAAGATATGGAGAAAAGAAAATCCTCCACTGTTAGTGGAGTTGTAAACTGATAAAGTCATTATGGGAAACTATATGGAATTTTCACAACAAACTGAAAACAGAACTGTCATATGAGCTGACTATCTGAATATATATATCCAAAGAGAATGACATAAGTGTGAAAGAGTTATCTGCACTATCATCATTATCACAGCATTTTCATAAATCCATGATATAGAATCAATCAAAGTATCTGTTGATGAATAAATGAATAAAGCAAATGTGCTGCATATACATATACATATCTACATGCATGTATATATGCATATATGCATATATACTATATATCTACATATGGATGTGTACACACAATAAGATATTCGGTCTTTATTTATTTATTATAAA
This sequence comes from Carlito syrichta, assembly GCF_000164805.1. Taxonomy (NCBI): domain Eukaryota; kingdom Metazoa; phylum Chordata; class Mammalia; order Primates; family Tarsiidae; genus Carlito; species Carlito syrichta. The sequence goes on along the minus strand of NW_007231556.1, from coordinate 85,849 downwards.
GATGTAGGGTACAATTCAGGGTTAGGTATACAAACAATGATCATGCAGGTACCCTTGTTGATGAGGTATGCCCCTCCCTTCCCAATAGTATTCCCCAACTGCCAGTCCCAGTCCCCCTTCACTAGACAGTTTTCCACTACTGCCAATTGCTTTCTTATAGCATTATAATTGTTCAAGATCACCTTATGCATGAGAACATATGGGACTCAGTTCGTTGTTTTTGTGATAAATCACTGAGTATGATCGACTCCAAATCCATCCAATTTGCTGCAAAATCCATATATTTGTCCCTTTTTATGGCTGCATAATTTTCCATTGTGTATATGTACCACATTTTTTTTTTTTATCCAGTCCAGCTTTGATGGGCAACACAGTTGGTTCCATATTTTTGCTAATGTGAATAGAGCTGCAACAAACACACGTGTGCAGGTGTCTTTTTTGCAGAATGATTTGAATTTCTCTGGGTATATTCCCAATGGGGGAATTGCTGGGTCATATGGAAGGTGAATTTCTAGTTCCTTCAGAAATTGCCACACTGTCTTCCAAAGAGGTTGCATTAGTCTGCATTCCCACCAGCAGTGTAGTAGTGTTTCCTTTTCTCCACATCCTCGCCAGCATCTGTTGCTGTTTGTTTTATTAATGATGGCCATTCTTACAGGAGTTAGGTGGCATCTCAATGTAGTTTTGATTTGCATTTCTCTAATGATGAGTGAGGCTGAGCACTTTTTCATGTGTCTGTTGGCCGCCCGTATATCTTCTTTTGAGAAGTGTCTATTCATATCTTTTGCCCACTTTTTAAAGGGGGTGTTTGTTTTTTTCCTCTCAGCACGTTTGACTTCCTTGTAGATCCTAGATGTTAGGCCTTTGTCAGATATACAGTTGGCAAATATTTTTTCCCATTCTGTGGGCTGTCTCCCTACTCTCTTGATGGTTTCTTTGACTTTGTAGAAGCTTGTCAGTTTAATGAGGTCCCACTTGCCTATCTTATCTCTTATGACCTGGGCACTTCGAGAGGATATGGAGAATAGAAAATCCTCCACTGTTGGTGGAGTTGTAAACTGATAAAGTCATTATGGAAAATCATATGGAATTTTCACAACAAACTAAAAACAGAACTGCCATATGAGCTATCTGAATATACATATCCAAAGGAAATGAAATAAGTGTGAAAGAGTTATCTGTACTATCATCCTTATCACAGCATTATTCATAAAGCCATGATATAGAATCAGTCTGTCTGTTGATGAATAAATGGATAAAGCAAATGTGCTACATATAGGTGTGTGTGTATATATATATATATATATATATATACATACACGTATATATGCATATATACATACATATCTACATATGAATGTGTACACACAGAAGAAAATATTCATTATTAAAAATGAAAAAAAAAATCCTGCCATTTGCAACAGCATGGATGAACCTGGAGGGTATTATGCTAAATGCAATAAACGAGAAACACAAAGACATATACTGCAAGATCTCACATGCATGAAGAATCTTAAAAAGTCAAATTTAGAAAGAGTACAATGGTGGTTGCCAAGGCTGGGGGTGGGGTCAGAGGTAGGCAGAAGCTGTTCAAAAGGTACAAACCTAAAGTTATAAGATGAAAAGTTCTCAGATTTAATGCACAAGATGGTGATAGGTTTATTTTCATTCATTATTTAAATTACTCTTCCTCTTGTTCTAAATTTTCGTTGAAGTGCACGATTACTCTTTCTTTCTTTCTTTCTTTCTTTCTTTCTTTCTTTCTTTCTTTCTTTCTTTCTTTCTTTCTTTAGAAAAGGGGTCTCTAAAATTCTCATTATAAATTTTATAATTGACCTCTTTGGTCTTCCTGACTCTTTGTAAAAACCAAACAAGCAAACAAAAACCCAGAATGAACCTGATAAGCATAACTTTCATGGTGAGAATTTGTCTCTTGAAAACCGGCAAGACTCTTAATTCTAGGAGATCCTCTTCTTGTTCCTATAAATAGTAACAGAGTTACCCATAGAACTCTGCCTTCAGCTCTGACATCTCTAAATTCAATTCTTGAATTAATGTTCAACTTCATATTTAAATTATATATCATGCTGGGTGCAGTGGCTCACATTTGTAACCCAAGAGACTTGGGAGGCTGAGGTAGGAGAACTGGTGGAGCCCAGAAATGTGAGGCCAGCCTGGGCAACATAACAAGTTTCTATCTCTAAATATTAATGAATGAACAAACTAGCAAATGAATGAATGAATGAACGGATGTACTAACTAATTAGCTAACACTAAAACTGACTACAATACTAAATACATTTTCTAACAATATATTCCATGCCAAATATTCTAAGCCCAACTCATAGATTTTCACCAAATGTATGTCTTTTTGTTTCCAAATTTCTATTAGAGGTATCACTCTTTTACTAGAAATTCTGGTTCAAAATATATGATTGATACGTGCTTTAGTCTTACACAATTATCATTTTCCTTTATTTTATGATCACAATATTTTTTGCAACTCATCTTATTTCTTTTTCTTTTTCTTTTTTTTTCGAGTCTCACTCTGTCGCCCAGACTGGAGTGCAGTGGCCGCTCCCGGTCACCGCAGCCTCGCCTGCTGGCGATCCTTCCGCCTCAGCCTTCCGAGTAGCAGGAATTACAGGCATGCGTTACCACGCCCGGCTGATTTTTTTTTTTTTTATTGTAGAGATGAGGTCTCGCTGCCCAGGCGGGTCTCGAACCCGCGGGCTCAGGCAATCCACTCACCTCAGCCTCCCAAAGGCGCGGGATTACAGGCTGAGCCGCCGAGCCCAGCTCATCTTATTTCTTAACAACGAAGTTTACTATCTTATTTTTTATAGTAGTTAACATCAATAAGCTTTTTCTCATCATTTTAACATGATTTTCTCCTCAGTTTCACTTTACATCACTTTATGTATCATTGTGGAACACTATAGCCAAGAATTATACCTTCACTTTTATATCAAAAAATGGAAAAAGAAAAGATAGAGTCTTGAAAGAATTGAGTTAAATATTAGTATTTTAAGATATTAGGTTAAAAATGATGATGATGATGATGAAGAAGAACTGCATGCATTATAGATGCTGTAATGAATGTCACATATTCCCATCAAGTTCTTAGAATTCCTTAATCACAAGGTCAAATGAGAGTATGCAACATTATTTCGCTCAATTCATCTTCCAAACATTTAGAAATCATGACTGCATGTTGTCACTTCTCCTGCTGATAACTTCAATGCTAAATTGAAATTTACAGATACAAACATATAAGATAAGTTGCTCCAAACAACAGAACAAATTTCAATCATTTAATGCTTCAGATATTTATCCTGGCTTCATTGTTTAATGACACTTCTGAAATGTGTCAAGTCCTGCCAATCAAAACTCTGTCACACAGAAAAAAAAAAAGATGAAAATAATAGTTGTCAGTTATTTGTAATGTATAAAGCTTTAAGGCAGCTGCAAATCAAACACTAATAAATAAGCAAAACTAGCATAGATGAGCCATCTATGCTATATATAGTATATATACCTTTCATGAAAGTTATATCAAAATTTTCGTGAAAGGGTGCACTAAATTATAGTTGTCAGAGGTTGGGAAGGGTAGTGGGATGGATGATATAAACAAGATTAAGTTAACAGGCACAAATATACAATTGGTAGGAGGAATAAGATCTAGTGTTCAGTAGCACAATAGGGCTACTATAGTTAACGATATTTTTTTGCACACTTTAAAATTACTGAAAGAATAGAATTGGAATATTCCTAATAAATAGAAATTATAAATGCTTGAGGTGATAGATGTCCCCTGACTTTATCATTGCATGCTGTGGGCTTTCATCAAAATATCACATTGTACACCATGAAAATACACAACCATTATATGTCCATAATAATTAGCAATGTAAAAATTAATAAAAAATGAACTTGAACAAAGAGACAGAAGAGCTCAGGAATCAGTTTGAAAAGTACAACAATTAAAACTTTGAATTTTTTTTAGAAATACCTTTGGAAAATCTTGTGGAGAGTGTAAGTGTAAATTACAATATTTTTTTCTAGTACTATTAGATTGTTAATTTAAAACAAAATTAAGCAAAACTGCCTGTTTAATAATTCCAAAATATGCTAGATAAATATTTTATTTTTAAATTCTGTGACCATATGATTATGTTTTTTTTTTATTATTATTATTTATTTTTTGGTTTTTTTTTGAGTTGGAGTCTCACTCTGCTACCCAGACTGGAGTGCAGTGACCGCTCCCGGCCACCGCAGCCTCGACCTGCTGGACTCTGGCGATCCTTCCACCTCAGCCTTCCAAGTAGCTGGAACTACAGGCGTGTGCTACCACGCCTGGCTCATTTTTTGATTTATTGTGGAGATGAGGTCTCGTCAAGTTGCCCAGGCGGGTCTCGAACCAGCTGGCTCAGGCAATCCACTCACCTCAGCCTCCCCAAGACGCGGGATTACAGGCTGAGCCACCGAGCCCGGCTGATTATATGTATTTTAAAAGGGAAAATATCTAGAGACCACAAACAAAGAGAAAATATCCAGAGAAGAAAAACAAAGAGAAAGATAAAAAATGAAAACAAGTGGGATAACATATTAAAAGCTGGTTGCCATAGGGAATTTTCTCAGTCTTTTTCTTTCTTCTTCTTCTTCTTCTTTCTTCTTCTTCTTCTTCTTCTTCTTCTTCTTCTTCTTCTTCTTCCTCTTCCTCTTCCTCTTCCTCTTCCTCTTCCTCCTCCTCCTCCTCCTCCTCTTCCTCTTCCTCTTCCTCTTCTTCTCCCTCTCCTTCTCCTTCTTCTCTTTCTTCTCCTCCTCCTCCTCCTCCTCCTCCTCCTCCTCCTCCTCTTCTTCCTCCTCCTCCTCCTCTTCTTCTTCTTCTTCTTTTTTTGCTTTAGAAATCAGGATTTATTAAGAGGACAAAAAAGCTCCCACAGTGAGAGGGGACCCAAAGGGGTTGCCCTCCCAGTCTTTTTCATAGCCCGGCTGTTTTACAATTTGTGGGCACATTACTTAATGTTTCCTTTGAAAAGTGAGGCCTGATCCCTTCCCCTTGAGCTAGCTTATTGCCCTTAACTTCTTATCAGTTATCATAATCCAAAATCATTTATATTATGTTTATTTATAGTAAAAGTTATTTGAGGAAGAAACTTTGTCTAATTTACTACTGAATCCTATTGTATAGTGGATACATGAAAACTTTCTCAAATAAATCAATATAGCCATGTGCTTATAAACACGTGTATGCCTATGCAAATATAATATAATTATAAAATTAATCTTCCTCACAATTAAAGATAAATATTAAATTATATATTTTTAAGCATTATGTATATACGAGGAGAGACCCCAAAAAACAGGAATTATTTTTTGGAGGACAGACCCCTTGTAATACAGGATTCCCCCGCTGGGTAAGTGTCTTAGGAACTCACTGGCATCAATGTACCAGTTAGTGTTGTTGTGAGAGGCTGTGTTCGGCTTCGGTGAATTTTTAAAAAAACTATTTCAATGCATTGGCCCATTTAACAATGGGTGATTTACATAAGCAACCTGCCCACACTGCACTGAGTGTTCAGAAGTTTTTGACCAAAAGAGACATGACCCCCATGCCCCATCCTTTCTATTCATCCAATCTCACCCCAAATGACTTTTTGCTTTCCTAGTTGGACAATGTTCTCAAAGGGTCATTTGCTGACCTGGAAGAGGTGACACAAAAAATGGCAGAAGCACAAAGGTATTAAAATTGATGAGTTCAAAAATTGTTACAAGCAGTGGGAAAAGCATCTTGATAAGTATATTGTATCAAACAAAGAGTACTTTGAAAGTAACTGAAATTTAAACATGTAAAAATAAATAAACTTATTTAATAAATACATTCCTGGTTTGGAGGCATTCCCCTAGGTATATAAATGGTCAGTGAACCATATTAATGATAATGCTGCATTTAGATACTATTGGTGTCAATTTGGAGATTGCAAAATACTATTATTATAAGGTCAGAATTGACCAGGAAAATTTAAAATAAACATGTGAATGACACAGAAATATATCTGTATTTATATATTTGGCCTACAAATCCCTAAATGAGCAAATACCATTAAATAGATTTCACTATACTGATGCATTGTTCATAGACTCGATAGGACAAAGCACTAACTGCACATGATTTTGCTTTTATTTCAAATTCATACTGTGATTATGCCAAGTGCTTTCTTATTTTCTATATGAATTTGCTGCGACAAACCTCCTTTCTCAACTGAGACTAATGCATCTACTGGCTGCACCATGAACATTATTTTACTTTCACAGCACTTTTTCTTATTAAATTGCACGTTTGTCTAGGGATTCTGCTGGGTCCTGTGATTTATAAGTATGATTCTGACAGATGACTATATTGGATTTATATTTGAAAGTGAATTAGCAGTTAGAATAATTATAATGTTAACATAATTGCAACTTATATCTGTTTAATAAAATTCTGCTTTGAAAATAACTGTTTGAGCTTCACCTCAAAGTGTCTATCTCAGCAAGGAGTCATTAGCAAATCACAGCATACATTACTTTGTTAATCCGGTATCACTCCTAGAAGACTTTCCATATTTGCCAAATTTTTATGCTACAATATTTTACTCCAGGACTTTTTGCCACCCTGCCACATGACTCCCACTGCAGTGCTGGACACTACAGGCGTGGAGAAGACTCCCTCATTGCATTCAATATGGGGCTTCCATGTTGTGTACTTCTATGGCATCTTTTTAGCAGCCTGTGCTTTACTTCCATGAAGAAAGACAAAAAAGATATCTGTAGGGATGGCATCACAGGAGTTCTGGAGCCGAATATTTCTAGAACCACAGAATGATGACACTGTGAACTGTAACATAGAGACTACTTATGTTGCAGACGGAGTCCCCAAAATTAGAAGGAAAAAAAAGAAAAGCTTGAACTTTCTGCTCCAATTATGATAAGATAATGCCAGGTTCATGAAAAACAACAGAGAAGTTAACAACTTAAAATGTAAAGCATATGTTGACAAAGAAAATTGGGAACAAACTTTACAAAGTTATTCACTTTGTAAATAACTGCTGTATTTTTGGAAGAAAAGACTGTATTTTAATTTTTTTCAATTAACAAAATAGATTTTGAAGCTTTAAACCACAATGAATTATTCTAATAATTTATTTTCAGTATATTTTGTTAATTTATTTACCTAATTTGTTATCCTTAATATTTTTTCCAGCAACAGTATTGGAAAGAAAACACTGGATTAACATGACTCTGTTACAGATAATGTTTTTAAAAATTATAATTAGAAGTATTTCAAAGCCAGTAGACAATAAAAACATTTTTTAATTTGCTTAGTATGATATATCTGTGAAAACAAAATGAAAATGGATAATAAAAAAGTATATAAGTGTAACATATAATGGTTGATATATGAAAAGTAAATTAAAATGATTTTGAATAATAATGTTCTGCTTTTGAATTTCTGTGCTAACAGAAACAAATATATATGCATATATACACAAACATATGTGTATATACCAAAAACATAATTAAGTTGGAGATTTATATTTTGAATATACTTATCCTGATATTTGAAGAACTTCTGTTAAATATGAAAAAGTAGACTGAAATGAAATCCTCACTTTCACGGTTACTTCCAATGTTCAGTTTCTCCTCTGAGATCTCTTTTTAAAAAGTATATGCTCTGCCACTAGATGGTGATATAAAGTTAATGCAGCCTGATTTTCCCTGTGAAGACAGAAATTCCAATAAAATTGTGTAGCCAACAAAACTATTTTTAAATGAAAAACTGCATTAAAATTGCATTATTCTCTCCAAGTCTTAAGTAACAATTTAGAGGCATTTAAACTGCATATTTATTATGTTTTGGTTTGGAACTGAGAATGAATTTTCTTATAGAAATAATATTTTTGAATATTACTTAGCTTGCACATTGATAAAAATCATACACATCCATAGTATAGTTGAAGTGCCATACCAATATGGTACTTACATTTACAAAATACTAGAAAAGAAAGTTTCTAAGTCAGTTGTAATTACAAAAGAAAGTACATAAAATTTCAACTAGGACAGCAGAGCTGCCTCATACACAGATTCTGGTCAAAAACCTCCCAGACAACCTCTCTCTATCACAGCCTTTCCTAAGCACAAATGCAGTCCAAAACCTATGTCATAGTATCCCCAGTTATTTTCATACCTTCCCCAGGGGATTAGAACTCAATATCAGACAATTTTTAAAAAGTGATAGGAAAAATATATAAATATTAAAAGTGGATAAAATATTCAAATTTATAAATTAATATTATTTGAAACATTTGTCAGATTGTAAAAATGTTATTCAGAAAGACAAAAATTTAACACCCTTAATATCTTAATAGTTCCCACAAATAAAGAAGGGAAAAGAAGCCAACTAAAAAAAAAAACCAACTGACCCCGCTTGGTGGCTCAGCCTGTAATCCCAACATTTTGGGAAGACCAGGCGAGTGAATTGCCTGGGACCGCGAGTTCGAGACCAGCCCGGGGAAATTGGCAAGCCCTCCTCGCTACAGTAAATCAAAAATTAGCCTGGCATGGTAACGCACACCTGTATTTCCAGCTGTCTGGAGGCTGAAATTGAAGGATCACTGGAGCCCAGCAGGGCAATGCTGGGGTGGCCGTGAGTGTGACATTGCACTCCTGCCTGGGCCACAGAGTGAGATTCTAACTCAAAACAATAAAAACAAATAACTAAAGTAAGTGAAAAGCCAATTCACTAAATTCACAGTTGGCTAATAAACACATAAAATGATGTTAGTACTTACTAGTAACTAGGAACATAAAAAAATTAAAAATTATCTTGCTTTAACCAACAGATTGGTAATATACAATATTTGCAAAAATATTGGGAATGAATATTGCAAAAGCCTCTTGGAAGAGCAATTTGGTTGTATTTATAAAAATTTACTCAGCAATTACACATCTATATAAGAAATATTATAGAAATATTAACTTACGTGCATGCACAGACATACACAGGGGTATTTTGCAATACTTTTCTAATGATGCAGTATAAACAGCAAAAATATTCACAATAGAGAAATTCCTATATAAAGTATGAGTTAGATACTTTACTAAAATGAAATAGAATGGAGTTGAATAATAAGGCTAAATGATAGCCTCCAAAATGCATTAAATGAAGAATAATAGTGAGTTTTAGGAACACATTTATGGTATGATTTTGTTTATATAAATAAAAAATAAATTGCCATCATATTTTTTAGTTCACTATTTCTAGGTGTAAGTGCACCATAAAAGATCTGGACAATGAACACTGTTCCAAAAGAAGAAAAATACGTAGATGGTACAAAGACACTGAAGAGAGATTTTCATTATTTACTCCAAGAAACTTGTCCAGATGTGGAGGCTCATGCTAGCAATCCCAACATTTTGGGTGGACAAAATTGGAGGATTGCTTGAACCCAGAAGCTTGAGACTAGCCTGGGCACAATAAAGAGACCTCATTTCCACAAAAAACTTTAAGAAATTAGTCAGGAGTTGTGATACTTGTCTGTAGTCCCAACTACTCAGTAGACTGGGGCAGAAGGATAACCTAAGCCCAGGAGGCAGAGGCTGCATTGAGTTGTGATCATGCCACTGCACACCAGCCTGGGCAACAGAATGATACCCTGATTAAAAAAAAAAAAACAGAAGGAACTTTATATTCTAGAAATATTTGTGCTGTAGAAATGTTTTGGGCAACCAGTTTGTGGTGTCCTCTCCCACTTTGGGAGCTTTTCTGTCCTCTCAATAAATCCTGCTTTCTCACTTAAAAAAAAAAAAGAAAGAAAGAAAGAAATGTTTTATCCTTCATTTTTAAATGTTTGACTTTTTTTTTTTTTTTTTTTTGAGTTATAGAGTCTCACTCTGTTGCCCAGACTGGAGTGCAGTGGCCGCTCCCAGCCACTGCAGCCTCGACCTGCTGGGCTCCGGCGATCCTTCCGCCTCAGCCTTCCGAGTAGCCGGAATGAA
>NW_007231556.1:68884-75788 GCF_000164805.1 Carlito syrichta | reverse complement strand
CCACGCCCGGCTGGTTTTTGATTTATTGTAGAGATGAGGTCTCACCAAGTTGCCCAGGTGGGTCTCAAACCCGCGGACTCAGGCAATCCACTCAACCTCAGCCTCCCAAAGGCGTGGGATTACAGGCTGAGCCACAGAGCCCGGCAAAATAAATGCATTTAAATTGAGTTATGGTCAGTTTAGTTCTGAGGCACATTTACTTCTTTAAAAATTGTATTTTAAAAATTTGTCTTAAAAAATAAACAAAGCATTTTATAATACAACAAAACTGTCCAAAGATTGGTAGTGCAATAATTTAATAATTTTAGTAACACAGACATCATTGCTATCAGCTTTGTTTCTTCCGCCTCCACATTTATAGTTTAGCAGTGTTGTGCATATTGTGCTAATTGTTCATTTCACTTTATTTATATTTTGTGTTTCTAAACATACAGTTTGCATTTGCTTGTTGAAACTTAAAACAATTTGATTCATATTGAAATTATTGTTCAGGGACTATTTGTTCATGTAAGATTTTACTGAGAAAACGCTTGTTTTACTTTTGTTTTACAATTTTAGAAGCATATAATATCAATGATATTTATTCTATTATTATCAGTTTTAATTGTTCCTTTTTTTTTTTTTTGGAAAGGAGGGTTGATTAAGAGGACAGAAAAGCTTCCACAGTGGGAGGGGATTTCAGGGGGTTGCCCTGTTACTTGTTTTTGTTGTTGTCAAAGTTTTTGACACACCGTGTGTTTATGAGCATTCTGCTTCCTGTTTCCTGGGGGGATGTTTGCAACCGTTTCTCAAATAGTGGATTTGTTGGCTTACAGGACTTGTTTGTATTCAACTTCACTTGATAATGACAACGGATTTTCAAGTTGCATGTATGATGTAGCTTTAAAGCAGTAATATGTAAAGTGCTGTGATAGTTCCAATCGCTTTCATTCACTTGATAATGCAAAGATTTTAGAGATGTTAATTTGGTGAGTGCGAACTATTGTCTCATGTGGTTTTAGTTTGCATTTTCCTGATTACTAATGAGGTAGTGCATCTTTTCATGTTTATCGATCATTCTTGTTTCCTTTCCTGTGAAATTCATGTCTTACCTTTTTTCCCATTGAATTGTGTGATTTTTTTTTTATAGACTCAGTGATATACTTATATATCAGGATAAACACTGAATTTTTGTCAGTTTTATAGTATGAAATTTATTTTATTGGCTTTTGGTTTATGTTTCCATTTGATTTATGGTCTAGTTCAATGAGTAGAATTTCTTAGCATTAATTTTCTCAAATATATCATTCTTTTGTGGCTTACAATTGTAGAACTGCTTTGTATTAGAAATGCTTTACTGTCCAAAGTAATAAAAATATTCCTTTTCAAAATTTTATTATATTTTTGACATTTACAATTAGATCTTTAATAAATCTAGAAATGAGTTTGTGGTTTAGAACACAAGCCTAATTTTTTTTATCTCATATTCCTAGTCTATTGATATCGACCATTTTATTAAACCTAAAAACCCTTCCTGCACTGTAGTGAAATGACTTATATAATGTCATTTTCAGACAAGTGATGGTCTGGTGAGTTTGTCTCTTCCTTTCTGAATTTATCTCTGTGCCACCATTTCCCTATTCTAATCACTAAAGCCCTATTTAAATAATTTTCCATAATAAAATAATTTTATGTAGTGGACTGAGTGTCCTAAGGATGCCATTAAAACCTACCAGAAATTGGAAGACTTAAACAGCAGAAATTCCAGAGGCTAGAAGTTCATGGCTAAAGTGTAGGCATGATTGGTTTCTTCCTTAGCTTCTAGATGCTAATGTCTTCCTTGTCTTCACATGGTCTTCTTTCTGTGCATGTATGTATCCTAATCTATTCTTATAAGGACATCAGTCATGTTGGAGTAAGCCCACTCACATGACCTCATTCTATCATAATCATCTCTTTCAAGGCACTATCTCCAAATAAAGTCACATTTTGAGGTGGGGATTAGGACTTCAACCAGGGAATTTAAGGAGGACACAGTTTCTCTCATAGCAGTAGCCATATGAAAATGATAGTTTTTTCTTTACAATTCTTATGTCTTTTATTTCCTTTTCTCAAATCCACCCCCATTCCAGTGTTACCACTGCTTTGACTTTTAAAGCCCTTGGTTTTATTTGCTTATTCTTTTTGCGTGTTCTTGAATTTTATCCTTGACTTTTACTAATTTGAAAAGAAGAGATGATTCTTTTTTAAAAAAAATATTGTTGCTTAGAAGTATTTTTAAAAATATTCTACATATAAGTTATTGGTTATATCAATGTATTGCAAATATTTTTCTCCCAGTCTATAATTTGTTTTTCAGTGGTATATTTTAAGTCTGAAGAAAAAGGCTTAAGAACCAGGGCAGGGCGGGGAGCAGTGGTACAAGTACAAAAATTGAAGGCCCGGAGTTCTGATGTCTAAGGGCAGAAGAAAAGAGGTGTCTCAGCTCTAGGAGACAGAGAATGTATTAATCCTAAAGTGATTTTGTTTGTTGCTGTTGGTGTTTGTTTGCTATTTTGTGAGTAAGGAGTTTTCAAATTAATCTCCTTGACAGAATAGGACTATACTGTCCCATTTTTTATTTCTTCTTGAAACTGCTTTAAATTGTATTTTTATGGAATTTGTGTGCTATACTCAATTTGTCAAGTGTATTGCCATGAAATTTACAGAAATTACTATTATCCTGTGCAATATCTATAGATTCTATGGTAATGTACTCATTTTCATTCCTATAATCAGAAGGTAATCTCTCTCTCTCTCTCTCTCTCTCTCTCTCTCTCTCACACACACACACACACACACACACACACACACTCTCTCTCTCTCTCTCTCTATCTCTCTCTCTGAGTCAAAAACTCTATGGTAATGTACTCATTTTCATTTCATGGTAATGTACTCATTTTCATTCCTATAAACAGAAGGTAATCTCTCTCTCTCTCTCTCTCTCTCTCTCTCTTTCTCTCACACACACACACACACACACTCTCTTTGAGTCAAAAACTGTCTCTCTCTCACACTCTGAGTCAAATTACTATTATCCTGTGTAATATCTATAGATTCTATGGTAATGTACTCATTTTCATTCCTATAATCAGAAGGTAATCTCTCTCTCTCTCTCTCTCTCTGTCTCTCTCTCTCACACATTCTGTTTGAGTCAAAAACTCTCTCTGTCACTTGGGCTGGATCGTAGTGGCACCCTCCTTGCAACTGCTGCCTGGACGTGCTGGGCTTAAGCAATCCTTCCATCTCAGCCTTCCAAGTAGTTGAAACTGCAGGTGCACAACACTACACCTGGCTAGTGGTTTTTAAAGAGACAAGATTTCACTATTGCCCAAGCTGGTCTCAAATGCCTGAACTGAAGCAATTTTTTTGCCTCTGCCTCCAAAAATGCAGGGATTACAGGCATGAGTGACTGCACCCAGCAAGTTTCTCAATTTAATATCTTTTTACCAGTTTTCTGAGGTTAAATGTGATGTATTTTATTTTAAATGATATTTACAATTTATGCATTTAAGTGATGATAAATTATCCTCTAAACATTTCACAATTTTGGTGTGTTGTATTTTCATTATAATTTGTGCTGCATTATATTATTATTATCATTATTTCATTTTTGTCTCATGAATTATTTAGAAGTGTATTGTTTAATACCCAAATATTTATGAATTTTCCAGTTTTGTTTTTGGCATTGATTTATAGGTTAATTTTATTGAGAGCAGAAATTATACTCTTTGTGACTTCAATCTTTTGAAATTTATTGAGAACTGTTTTATGACACAGCATATGGTTTATTTTGGTAAACATTTTATGAGCACTTGTGGAAAAAAATTGTTAAATAGCATTGGTTTTGTCTGTTTCAGATACAAAAAATAAATCACAGTAATTTTTATTTATCCTTAAAATATTTGTGTCTTTTTCATCCCATTTTCTAACTGAATTAAAATAATTTTCAAGAAAATACAAAAATAATGATTAGTTTTTATAATATTCTAGTAATTTGACATATGTTTACTTGCCTCGAATTTTTTCTCTTTTTAAAAAAATCTTTGTTTAGCTGGGATTACATCCTGAGATAATAACATTAAATTATGGATATAGTTTTTATACTCAAATTTGGAAACAAAGTTTGAATTGAATTAAACACATTTAATTTTGATTTAAATTTTAATTTTATTTGCTTTTATATATTTGTTTAACTTTAGTTTTTCTTAAATAAGAATACGTGTTCTATCTTTTGTAAACTTTTATAATTTTTGAGAATATTATTTCTCTGTCATACATCTGAAAGACAGTGAAAGTTCATTCAGGATGACTTTGTAAATTCAACTTCAACTATAGATTGCTTAGGTTGCATTTCATATTTGTTGTATTAACAGTTTTCTCGCTGCTTGCCTCATGGCTACAGAATAAATTGCATGTTAATGGATGGAAAATAATATCTTTACTTAAGGTACTAAAGTGATTGAATTACAGGGACTAAATTTAAAAAGGCAATAATTGGAGATTGAGTACAGAAAAATAATTATTTATAAATCTAATGCATTTTTCATATTTTAAAGTTCACTAGAGTAATCATAAATTACATGAGTACAAATGCATAAGCATATGTGTCACTAAACATACTTCTATTTCATGAAAGTTTTCTTCTAGGTATAGTTTCATAAATCACCTAGATCTTCTTTTGTTTCTGCCCTTAGGTATTTCCATAGACCCTTGAGTACAATGACTCATTACAAGCCTTCCTTTTTACCACACTATTGTACTGCTATTTGCTTACATGTATATTTTTCATTATTTTATAAATTTTTTGCCTTATGTTAAACTCAAAACAAAAAAGGAAAATAACATAGTAAGTAAAAATAAGGGAAATGAATGCTTCTCCTGTTTTTCAGGGAAACTTTAAGTATCTATGTGGATTGGCTTATTTTTATTATATTTCCCAGGTAACATCTAATATAGTGATACTAATCCACTAGCCACATGGATCCCAGATTAAATTATCTAATTAAAACCACCAAATTATTGTTATTCAGATTTCATTTCATTTGGGATCTGCAAAATTAGACAAGTAACAGCAGCAGACAACTAAAAGGAACATTCATCCTCTCATCTGCTATATTCTTGTGATTGTCGTGGAATTATAGATCAGTGAATTATTTTAGTTTTAACTTAGGTGATTTGGATTTACATATCCAAGAAAAGTTACTGGTATTTTACAAAAAAAAAAACCCTGAAATTCAGATTCATTGTTGTTTTACAATGCAAATTATAATAGACAAGCAGGTGAGAAATAACAACAGAAAACTGGGAAAGCACGAGTCCCTTTTCCTAAGAGTTCTTCCCCTGGTTGAAGAAATAAACAAACTTTATTTTTCTAAAAGAATTTAATATAGAGGGGCCAAGATGGTGATGAAACCAGTGGAAGTGTGAGAGTCTCTGCATGGGTGAGTGTCTGTAAAAACAGATTCTACTTGCATGGGTGTGTGCAAGTGGGGGAGCAAATGTTCCTCTGATGGGAGATATGGAATCAAGCAGACAGAGCATCTCTCAGAAAAGGCAGCAAAAATCAGCTGCCCCTTGGCACCTGGCACCAGGTCCACACCACCACCTGTGGAAGCAGGTCAGGCACTGGCAGCAAGGACTCGGAGAAAGCATGGGGAGGAAATCTGGAGCTGAGCCTCACCAGAGAAGATGATGTGTACTGCCACAATTTTCTTTGTCCTAGGACTGGTCAAAGGTCTGCTTTAACCCACCCAACTCTGAGCAACAGCATCCTGAGACTAAGGAACGATCTCCTCACCCCTCTGGGATTGACTATCATTGGCCTAGAGAGGATACTTCAAGAGCACAATTTAGAGAGACTGATGCCCCACTCCCATGCTGGACCAAACTCAGACATATGAGATCTGAGTGGGAGACCTAGCAGCAGAAGTAACAGTGGATGAGCAACTTGTGGGAGTATACATATACTCCCACCATATGGACATATTATAAGGTGATGCGAAGCAGGTTCCAGGGGGCCCACACCCCAGTCAGCAGATACTGCTTCTGCTTGCTCAGCCCCTATTCTTACTTAGGTGAAGCCTCTGGACTTGTTCAATTATGAGGCCAGATTGACATTGGAGGGCTGTGTTTTTTTCAGTTTTGAGATTTGATTAAGGTCTAATGGGGGAAGCTACCTGCACATTGCAGTTTCTGCTAACTGGGGTGTAGGTCCCCTGGAACCTGCTATCCACCCTCTCACTGAACATAAAATTGAAGAAGAGAAAAAGGGGGAAACACATCAGAAAGAAAAGAAAGGAAGCTTAAAAAGATGGAACAAAGCATTCAAGAGATGTCTGTGATTAGATTAAGAGACTACACTTATGCATAAGGAAAAAGGATAATGAAGGCAGCCTGGAACAAATATTCCATGAGATCATCTAAGAAAACTTCCCACATCTCATCAGAGACATGACCATCTAAACACAAGAGATTCAGAGAATCCCTGTGAGGCATCAAATGAGAAGACCAACTCTTAACACATAGTAATTCACTTACATAAAATAGTTATAAAAGAAAAAAAATCCTAAAGGCAGTGACAGAGAAAGGTCAGCTACATATCAGGAAAGACCAATTAGAAGAGCAGCAGACTCAAACAAAACAGGAGGTATCACACTTCTAGACTTCAAACTTTACTATGAGGCTATAGTAATCAAAACAGCCTGGTATTGGTACAAGAACAGGCATATAGACCAATGGAACAAGATAAAGATTCTGGAAGCAAAGCCTCAATTTCCCAACCACCTCATCTTTGACAAAGCCTCCAACAACTACCATCAGGGAAAGGAGAACCTATTCAGTAAATGGTGCTGGGAAAACTGGCTGATCACATGTAGAAGATTGA
>NW_007231556.1:68547-68864 GCF_000164805.1 Carlito syrichta | reverse complement strand
TAGAGAGACTGATGCCCCACTCCCATGCTGGACCAAACTCAGACATATGAGATCTGAGTGGGAGACCTAGCAGCAGAAGTAACAGTGGATGAGCAACTTGTGGGAGTATACATATACTCCCACCATATGGACATATTATAAGGTGATGCGAAGCAGGTTCCAGGGGGCCCACACCCCAGTCAGCAGATACTGCTTCTGCTTGCTCAGCCCCTATTCTTACTTAGGTGAAGCCTCTGGACTTGTTCAATTATGAGGCCAGATTGACATTGGTGGGCTGTGTTTTTTTCAGTTTGAGATTTGATTAAGGTCTAATGGGG